>NW_018108433.1:45009-61765 GCF_000183805.2 Loa loa | reverse complement strand
TATATATATATATATATATATATATATATATATATATATATATATATATATATATATATATATATATATATATATATATATATATATATATAATTGGGAAGTTTATATTAGATCATTAAATTTGTGAGTGGATAAGTAAGTTATAAAGCAAAAAGAGAAATAGAAAGTAATAATAACAAAGTTATTGATTTCAGGTATGAGACTGAGAAAGGAAATGGCATTGATGTAAGAAGACAGAAGACATTCTTTGATATGAGAGGATTTGAATTGGAATAGATTTGTTAATGTATGAGTGATGGTATTGCTTTATAGGTTAGAGGAAGAAATAAATGTGCGAGAAGTATCATTAGATACTGGCAAGATGGAGGAAAAGAAGAGAGTATTGTAGAGGGGAATGGAGAAAGGAAGAAGGGATCTCTCCTTTTTCTGTGGTACTATGTCCGAATTTTCGAAAATTTCTAAAAAAAAATATATTTCAGTAGGAATTTCTTATTCTAAATGAAACCCGTCCTATATGCGACAGTAATTCTTATGAAGTTCATCACTTGTCGCATTTGTCAAAACCTCTTGAAATTTTGTATCTGACCAAAACTCTTTTCGTTGATTGTTTTTTTTTTTTCTTAACATACGATAAATAACAAACATGAATTTAACGAATTTCTAGAACATTTAAAAGCTATGATTTTTGCTATCTTAAACCTTACTTTTTTAAACCAATCAACAACATTGCTCTTGAGAAAATGCTTTTTAAAGAACATAGAATGCATCAAAGCGCTTAATTTGCCAAATTCATAACGAAAATCGAATCTTCGTCGAGATTAAGACTCGGAAAACACTAATTCAACGACATCAGCCTTGTTGAAGATGCAACGCTAAATAAGAAAATGAGAAACGGATTTCGAGGCAACATTTTGTTCCACAACAATTGCATGATGAGAGTAATAAAGAGAAAACAGCAAGTTTAAACTTTCAAAGTTCATGAAGCGCTGGGGTTATTTTAAGGTTAATTAAGTTTGGATTAAGGGAAGGTTCTAATTATGGATACGGAAAGTTTGAGAAATCAAAGTGATCGAGAATATTTTAAGGCTAAACAGGTTATTTTAAGGTTAAAATCATATCAGTATATAAGGGATAAAGTTAATGAGTCATTTAAACAGCAAGCAACATAACTTATCAGTAAAAATGAGGAAGACTTGATTATAAGCGACCTATTATTCCAAAGAAATCGCTTATAAACAAGTTTGCTCATCAGCTTATTTTTTAGTAACAGCTTTGGAATATCTCACAACTATTGGTGATAGCATTTATTACAAAAATAATTTTAGGTTAACATGGTGTAATTCTAAGCAAACTTTTATTGGGAACAGATCGGTTTAAAATAAAAGATATTCGATCATTACAGAACATAAATACTTTTACAATTGCTCACAGGCGTTTTGAATTTACCGTGTTAGCAAGCTAAAACTATGGCAAGTTAACTTTCAGGAAAGCCATCTTATCGTATTTGTCAGAAGAGAATTTGAAGCAAATCACGAGAAAGCCGAAACAAAGTTATCAATGAAAATAACTGTTTTGGTCAACTATTATGAATAAATGATCATCAAATACGAATTATGAATATAAATCAGGAGAACTGGAAACAATACTGGTAAATGATAATACGATATCGACAGGCATAGCATTCTAAACGTCTACAAGAGGAAAGCAAAGTAGTAATGATTGAAAATACGCGTCAAATGATCAATGAGTGACGGTCAAAGTATTCCCATTGTCCTTTGTTATTCTCATGTCCCTCCCGACCATTTCAATTGCCTATTGAAGTGGACGACACTTCACCCTTAATCATACTCACATGTGTCCCTCTACAAAGCATGCTCATAGCCAAACAGTTATACAATAACTATCATTCTGGCCAGAACAATTGGTTGGTTATTGCTATGGAGAGTTAAGCATTATGAACAGATCGTGAACTCTTGCTCACACAGCAATTTCTGTTTCTTTTTTTCATCTTACATTTCTAACTGCAATTGTTTTATTACCAAAGGTAAGAACCATTTCGACTGGTCTAAATTTTAACTGGCTTATCTGTGTTACACGTTGTCAAAAATATTGGCTTTTGAGGTCTATTCCACTCTCTCTGATATGCTGATTCTTGAATGATGAATACACGCATTTTATTTCTCCACGTAATATTCCAACTTTTCAGCAGTACAGTCGTCGGTAAAATGCAGGACATGATAGAGGAATGTTGCGGTGTTAGATGTAGCACGTGCTGGATACAGAAGACCAAGAATAAGAGTATCTCATCCTGAGCTAAGTCGTTCAATTACGTTACTTGAATTTATATGATAATTTTGAATTGGACAGAAGAAGGAAAGCTAAGAGACAAAAAGAGGAGGAGAAATAGATACAGGATGATTATGATTATTGATAAGACATGGTTCAGCGAATGTTTTAATTCATAAATCGAATTTGAATAAATAAGAACAAGATAACTGTTATCTCATTTTACCACTCTTGTTACAGTCATACTTTCTACACATATTCTAGTTTTCGCCAGCACTTACTTTTGATCCAATCTCGAATGGCATTTCTGATTTGTCTTACTTTCTATCCAATGTAATTTTGATCAGATTCGCGCACTTATCGTTTGCAATGCAATTATCTGCAAGCTTTACTGCAACTGACAGTACAAGTATAAGTCTTTCTGGAGGAGTTAAACATAAGGATGAATCGAAGTATTTGTAGGAATGATGATGAAGAAAGAGTAAGTGACAACAAAATCTGATTCGAAGCGACACTAACGCAATTTCAAAGACTAACAATGCGGTTGAAATGATTGTCCATTTAGAATTTGGTTAAATGTTGTATGCTTAAATTTGATTTAGCTCTGGTGCGAGATATTTCTAAGATTTTGTAAGAGAGATTGGTATACCTTACCATTTTCTTTTTTTTTTTTAAGCCAAAAACCAATGCAAACATCGATACCGCTTAATCAATAGCTCATCGATTGAACAAACCGTCACGAGAATGTTTGCTGTCCTAAAAGGACCTTTAATTTTTTGTACTTAAGAGTTTAGGAAATTTGGTTTTCAGCTATGTCCACTTCTGGTCATTGACAAATGAGTAATTTGCATGAATGAATGGTCAAATTGTGTAACGAGAATGAACTGAGCAGATACACATTTACGCATTCGGTCAGTCAAAAAAGCACTCGGCATTTTGCCGATGTGCTCATATGTCATTAAAGTATGGAAAATACTCTGTTGGCAGTATCGATGAGCAGCAACAGTAGGTTCTAAGAAATCGGCACCAAACTTAGCATTCAATAATCGCTGTGTTCAGTTTTATTCATGGAACATTAGGCATGCAGTATGAAGCAAATCTAATTTAAACTTAAAAACGAAAAAAAACACGAACTCATCTTAAAATAGTTTATTGATTTAACTAATTTTGGAGATGAAAAGAATGGAAGGCACTCAAAATTCAAATTTACAAAATGTTTTACATCTTAAATGAAAATGAATATTTATTGATTGACTTTGGGAAAAAGAAGGGAAGGGAAAGGAAAGTGAGGGAAAAAAAAAAAAAAGAATTTTAATAGGAAACGAAATGAATTGTGAAGTAAAAAAGAAGAAAAACAGCGAGTTATGCTGATGGATAAATGAAACAGCCTTAAAAGATGTTCGCCATTTCTATTCCTATCTGTATATATGTACATGTGTTCCTTCCTCTTTTTGACACAACGAATTAAAGTCTGAAATTTAAAGTTAAAAACATCTTATAGTCCGTCAAGGTCAATGTATTTGCTCGTCACAAGAACTCATCAATCTTTTCTTATCACAACAATTCGTTTCTCTTAAATGGCTGAAAGTTTCACATTTCTTTATACTTTACATGCTAGAAAGATTCGTTTCGCTCACTGCTTCTGGTCAAGCGAATCCATGAATCTGTTGCTGAATCATTATCAATTGATGATAATTACTTACAATAATAATCAAATAAAGTAATAGTTTAAGTTGAGTACTCATGGATGTAACGCTATCAGATGGAAACAGATCAGGCAGACATGATTCAAAGATCGATTTAAGTCTAGAATATTTAAAAAATATAATGCGTGGAGAAGATAGTTCAAAAAGAATAGTTATAAAAGATAATGCCCCCCTCACGACCACGTCATCAGTTCAGAAGGGATAAACATCACAATATAGAGAATAATAAAGAAGCTTTTGGGGATTAAAAAAAAGCTAAAATTAAAATCATAAGCAGAATTTGGCAACCATTCATGAACTTCCTTTCTTAATTTGAATCTGCTTTTGATCCTATGCTCGATCAGAAATGATCAAATATCTCTGATCAAGGACACAAGCTTTTGCAAGCTATAATAAAATGAAGGGAAAAAATATGCCAAGATTTTTTGTCCCATCTTGAAGAATAATTTTAATATCAATTCTATTTTTTTAATGGAATTATTTGGTAACAATTTGAAAAACATACCTTTTAGTGGGAGTGAGCAAACCAAACTTTGGAAGAAATGATATTTTAATTTCGACCGATTAAAACACACCAATGACTCTATGAAAGTAGAAATAATTAGAGGATAAATTTAACGAAAATAAGAGCTTATAATTTCGATAAATTTCTTGACTCCGTCATAAATTTATAAAAGTTATGATCATTTAAAAAAAATGATGGCTTTTGAGTTTCACTTGATAACTAACCATAGACTTCAAATTGCAAACAAGTTCCAGTTTAATTTCCAATCCCATTTTTGCTCAATATTTGATCAGTATGGCATACCTTTATAATCCAATTCCAATAAGATCTATACTTTTTTGCAAACTATCTTGCTTGCTTTTATCAGTTGTTAATCATATTTTTCATTGTTTTAATTTTATATCAAATTAAATATTAAATGTTAGCGTAAATGTTTATAATTCATGTTGTTATTGTTTTGTGTTTGAGATTTGCTATTTTTTTTCCAGTTTTTGAGGATAATTTTGATTATGATATAAAGAACTATGATCACTTAATTTATACATTACTATAACCTAGTTTCTGTTTTTATCAGTATTTCTCTCCGTCCACCATATATTTGGTTTTTCCTACAGGATGATTTTTATTCTTATAATCTGTCATTGTTATATGTTTTTTTATGAGTTAAAATTTTGTTTGCTAAGCTTTTGATCGAACTGAAATATGCTTGCATGTGTTTTATCATGCTTAGCACTTATCGTTTATTATTCGTCGAGACTTAACTGCATTCCCCTTGATATTACAATTATTTAGACCTGATAGTTACTTGTTTCAATGTGCAGGGAGTTTATAATTTGGCCTTTTGCTAAATATGGGATTTTGACAGTTGTTTTTAATGATCATACCTAATTAATTGGAGATAGCAATTGGATATTGCCTGCGACTATTGCTCTTTTTTTTGAAGATGTGAATGACTTTTGACGCGAATTGGAATCCCCCAGCAAACAAACAACAAAATATTATTTAGGATAGACATTGCTGTTACCACCTGACAATAGCAGATAAGTTAATTAAATGATTCGAACAAATCCGGGTGATATTGCTATCGATCAATGACTGTTGTGTTCCTTGATAAATAGAGCAGATCAGTTCTGAAGTGAATTCTCTACAGTGTTTCACGACTTCAATTGAACTATGTTGGAAAATAGCTTCGGAAAGCGGACAACCGCCCAATACTTTTTTTAACAACACTTTTCACCTGCCAACATGCTGCATAACACTGACGTAAACAACTTGAGGAAATTGATAATGATGGGATTTAGATTCGCACAGCTTTCTTTGATTTTTAACGGGCCGCGGGAAAAGTTGAGAGTTTGGGTTGATAGGGAAGTAATTAACTGAGGAAGCGTGGCGTACGTTTTTAAGGCCAGTGGTGGCTAAGCTTGAGAAGATTGGTACCTTGTTGAGCCTTTGTTGATGTGCCAAACAGCTTAAATAACTTCTCCACCACTATTATCATTAGTTTTGCCGTGGAATAGACCTAATAAAAAGAAATAGGTGATAGTGCATTGTAACACCGGAATTGCAGTAAATGATAAGGTCATACGCGAATCTGCTGGTGTGGTAGAATGAGTTGGTCAGTGTTTCAGTTTCGTTTTACAGGCATCTAACGATGGCACCATCAAAGAAAGGATCAAAACAAGAAAGGAAACCGAGAAGTGCAATGAGTGAAGTGGTAACACGCGAATATACCGTTAATTTACATCGACGATTGCACGGCGTGTAAGTTTGTATATTGCTCTGGAATGCACACATAGACGAATGTGCCTGAAGAAGCGTTTACGCATCCTTGCATTGCATGTTCGTTGCATATATTCTATCTCAAACTCCTGAAATGGAGCGAATATGCTAGTTGTTAATTTGTTCATTAATTAGTTTAAGTTTCATGGCACAGAGATGAGTTTGTGCGATAAGGTGCCAGTATAGTCTCCCACCTAATGTACTAGGCCAGGTTCCTTTATGGAAAGCATCATTACCAGATTTATTAAATTTAAACACTATCAGTTGCAGTGGTTTCAAAAAGCGTGCTCCTAAAGCTATCAAAGCGATACGGAAATTCGCAGAAGAACAGATGGGTACGAAAGATGTGCGCGTTCACATACGTCTGAATGAATTTTTATGGTCTAAAGGCGTAAAGTAAGCATTATCGTGCACAATTTGATTTGTGAAAAGTTTGTGACGCGATGTAATTATTGTGAATATTCTTAGGTGAGCTTCTGAGTAGAAGGAGGTGATTGAATTTACCAGTAGTTTCCTTCAAAATATGTAGCTTATGATTTTATTATGCTATCTCTGCTAATTATCACTGTATTAATTGTATAGCGACAAAAATTATGTATTTTGAAATATTAGGTCTTAATTCACATCTCGATACACAATGAGTGTTTACTGTCACAAATAAAGCAGGAATTATAATTAAGAAAGTAGAACTCGTGCAGGCGAAGTATTAGTTTTGTCTCCTTAGCACAGTCTTGAAAGTTTGTGATCTCAAAAGAATATATGCTTGGACCAGAAGTATACGGTACAATAGATTTTTGGGTCTTTAGTCATTTTTCGTTATCCTTAATTCATATGAAATTAAAATCTTAAGGAACGTACCATATCGTGTGCGCGTACGTCTATCACGACGACGTAACGATGATGAAAGTTCTGCAGATCGGCTGTACACATTGGTGACGCACGTTCCTGTCACAACATTCAAGAAATTGACAACAGTGAATGTTGATAATGAGGAGTGATCTTCTGTTGTCGTGGTTGTTTTATTTCTGTAAAGTATAAAGGAATTTCTGAATCACATTTGCGGTTCACGGTTTACACAGTAAATCCTACGATCTGCGTTGACCTAATTATTTGTACCAAAATGATTTGACATGACTCCGTACATTGTTGGCTCAAGTAAGCGAGATGGGGATATCGGTGTGTTCGTGTTGGGAATATAAGTACGCTGGGTATTCTGGGTTTCACTGCTAAATTGTTCAACTTTCCAAGTGGGGAATCTTGGCTGACCTAAAATAGTATGGTTGGTGAGCAATGTCTGTATTAACTTCTTTTTCCTGTTTAAACTCGTCACTGCAGTATTTATAAAAACCAATCGTTGGTTAATTCAATGCTTCTGCCGTTATTCGTAGGTTAAGCTGATTTTGGCTAGAGCACGTAAAAAGGAGGGGTGAGTGTATTAAGCATATGACGTTCCTGAGATTTTCTGGGGTCGACAATGGATATGAAGATTGGTTTAAGCACGAAAGAAGCCTTCGCGAGGCTTTGTGATATACTAGAATCTGAAATTGACAAGGAACATGAACGTGCTGTTGGACCCTTTACATTAAGGTAACGTTTTGTTAAGTATTAATGCAGAGTATAAATAATAAAATCTGGTTTGCATTTATTAGTTGGTTCATTTAAAACCAAGCTTGGTTTGGAATGGTAGAAATAATTTGTAAAGGATGTTCTAGTTTGCCATCTGAATTTATGTTTGGATGTGCCCATGAAAAAGTTATCCTTTAGTACCAGAGGTTTCGAAACGTTCTTTCTAATTCATTGTGGCGACACGCATGTGTATTCGAGATTTTCTGTGAATATGTAAGTTTTCAGGTTTTTGTTCCACGATGTAGCGATCACTGGAAGCTTTTGCATCATGTATGCGATAGCTTCAATTATTTGTTGCCTCATTTTGTTGACTTGCAGTTTACTTAGGTTCATTAATCCTTTCTATTTTATCTATATATATTTTTTTCGATCGTTAAATCCTGCAAGTCAATTTTTACTTGCAACGACATTGATTTAGGTGAAAACCGAACAAATATTAAACGAAGAATTATTTTGTGAAACACATTTAGAGGTTGCACTCTATTAGACCAGCTCGCATCAATTCTGTTCTTGGTTATAACAGTATCTAACATATACCATTCCTCAAAAATATACCGTAATCAACGACTTGCCATAATTGCAAGAGCTTTGAATATTTTGGATATTCTGAAATCACTGAAAGAAGAGAACTTCGAATATGAACATCTTTATACGCCACCATCCGATGCTATCAGTTTACAGTGGACATACAGGGATCACAGGGTGATTTTTGATTTAATATACTTTTTTTTTTTTTTCATTTATCTTCGTTATGCTGAATTAATCATTCATATGAATACTGTGAAGATAAATGCAAATTCTGCTTGATAAAAAATGACCTCTATATGAAACCGCTGTGGTAATAACTTTGTTTGCTCCGTTGAAATTGTAGAAATGTAGTAAAAACTTAAAAAATGTTATTCCACTTTAGACACCGCATTTTGAAGCCTCATTCAATGACTTCTTTAGTAGTAAATAGATAAATTAGAAATTTTGACAACCATAGTTGGCATATTTTTCTAAGTGAAAAATGCGTGCTTGCTTCTCGGCTTATAGTCGTAATGGCAGTCAGCAAGTTGTGCTGCTCTGATTAGTTCCATGATGACCAGTTTTACTGACTTGGTCAGTTTTCTAATAAATTAAATAGAAGTCATTACTAAGCGCTTAAAAAGAATTAGAAATTTTTATGTAAGAGTAAGCGCATTTTTTTAGTTAGTGAATGTACCGTGGATGCTTTTGGTAAATGATGATGTGATTGAACTTCGTGCTGGACAGTCATCACCGTGCCGATGTATGTCACAAAATGGTGATATCATTGATTTGGGAGATAAACTACGATATCCAGAAATACTGTGTCCTGAAACTCATGGTGTTTGTCTTTTGTTTTTTACTTTGCAGAATTTTTAAGATGTCTTGATGTTCTGTTCGATTTCTAACCATTCAACATTTCTTTTAATTTCAGTTCGTATGTAATTTTTTCAGATACTTCCATCAAAACCGACATTGTGGAAAGTTGTTGAGCCGCCAATTGTTGCGCATATACGCTCAGCTTTTCTTAATTATCGCAAAAAATATTCGAATTTGTTAAATTCTGAAATTGATATAACACTTCATTTTATCCTTGAACGATGTCTTTTGCCGTTCATATTCACGATTATGTTCATATTGCGTTGTTTTCGGAAAGTTCCCACAATTTAATACACTAAGCAAGTTCGGTAAAACCGTAAATGAAAATTCTTGTTGCGAAAATATGAATTTACTAGAATCCAAATATTCTGCTTTTTAGAATTAGATATTTTAAGGTATTTTTTGTGGCGAGAGAAAGTATTGTCCATTTCTTGATGGATACAGCACTGATTCTTCTTCCTCTGTTGGGACCCATGATTCCAGTCTTCTGTTTGATTGGAAAGTTATGGTATTTTTTGAAATTGCATACGTAGTTTCATAAATCTTTCCTGTTTCGTGGATTGGTGTGAAAACGGTTTTCATCGGAGTATTACGGAGTTTTCCAAGCGAAGGGCATATTGGAATTCGTATGAAATGTAGTGGCCACGGTGCCAACTATTGAGTGGGTTAGATGGAACTTCCTCCAAAAGATACTTCTTCCAATGTGCATTGCGAGACTGAAGGCCATGCAGCAATAAATGATTTGACAACATTGATATCTCGGAATTTTGCACCAACGATATTCTTTTTATGAGTATTTCTGATAGAGGATTTTATCAAAGAAGATTCTCTCAGTTTATTGCCAAGCTCGAATTAGTTGAAAATTTTACTATTTATTTTGAGGAATTTGGGTTTTGTTTTGGGTGACGACTGTAACTTGCGATACAGTGAATCAAACTCGGAAGTCGTTACAGCTCGTATTTTTATTGACAAAAGTAGGAAAGGAGGAATTGTCAATGGCTTTAAGACGGTTTATCATTATTTCACAGGTAACTACTTTAAGATAATGGAGTTGATGAATTGATACAACAGGAATTTTGACTTGTGCGCCTTATATTTTTAGGTCATATCCACACTTCAACGGATTTTGTTTTCACATGCGGTGGTCTCACATCTTGTGCATTCCTAGACAAAAAGGGTTTACTTTCGTGGCCAAATGCAACAATCGAAAAAGTGCTATGCTTCCACTCTGATGATAAAGGTGTAGATTGTACAAAACAACTTCCTTGGAAATTTTACTGTGTTCTTTATTTATCTTGCATAGTTGTGTGTTCTTATTCATGTTTTCCATGTATATTTTTTTTTCAAAGGAGAAGAGCGAAAACTGGTACCAAAAATCTTGGATTTAACGATGAATGGAGTTGAATCTTTCCCTGTGCATTTCGATGACTCTTCTTGGTTGGTTGCATGTTATCATTAATGTTTACACCAATAAGCTTTTTCTGATCTCTTTCTCATATCGAGCTTTTCCTAATAGTGCAGACACTTTTTGTTTCCTTTGTATTAATTTAGGGAGTGCTATAAGGGATCTTTACTGCCGTTTGGCATTAACAGTATTGTAAATGGCTGCTCTTTGCTGGCAAACTATACATTATTCCTGAATCACATCGGCAGTATTTCGGAAACTGTGCCGAACACTATTGCAGCTTCTAATCGACATTGTTTATGTCCATTAATTCGCTTATTAGGGTTAGTTCACGGGAATTATCATTACTTACCAACATTTCATTTAAGAACTCGATTTAAATTCACTGATATTCAATTTCATTTCAATTTCATATTTCATTTGAGGCTGTGCTGTAAGATTCAATATTGTAAGACAACAATCTTAGGTGTAAATAGCGACAGTGGATCTTTTAAATGCTATTGAACAAAAGTTATTGAAGCATAGGAAAGACAAATGGCTCATTTAGAGAAATATAAGCTCCTCTGTTTCATTTTAAGTATTTGCAGGATTGGTGACGAAGTTTTAGCAAAGTTTAATACTTCAGATACCAGAACGATAGGTTTTTACAAGCGATTACAAGGGGAAGGATCAGATAACGAGTGAGTTCGGCATTTGTTTTTTTGTTTATATCAACTCCAAACACTTTATATTTACTTAATAGTCTGCTGTGTTCATCCAGTTGCTTTATAATCAAATCTAAATAAATTTATGTTGCAATGCTGCACTTTTTTATTCGTGAGATCTAACGATTCATATGTTTGATGAAAAATGGTAAAATTTAGGCTGCGGAAGTTTCGAATGCCATTAGAAAATGCATTTCTGACAATTACGAAAGACGCAACATCGAAATATTATCATGTTATGAGTCAAGGAACAGCTGATTTATTACTTAATGCTTGCACTCATATATGGTGTGAAAATTCTCTAGAACTATACACACCAAATTTGCATAAGCGCGTTCTTGATTTTTATCAGCGCAACACAATGACCGGGTTTGTTCAATTGACGCTCTTAATTATATGTTTGTGAATGTTTTTACATCTTTTCTTTTTCTTTTTTTTGAGCAACTGAAGTCTTGAGCAAAGGTTTACAAATATTTGCTTTACCAGTTGGTTGAAAATAATTCCTAAGTAATGAGGAACAAAATGATACGATAAATTATTATGAGGATTAAGAGTTTAAGGAATGCAAGGAGTGCTTTAGGTATTTCGTAAGAGGGGTGTAACATGACAATGTTCCAGATTCTGTTTGGTTCTTGGCTATCGAACACTGGGTTGCACGATTTCAGATGCATTGAGTGAAAGATATATCGATATTTCGTTACTAAAGAAATATGAAAAAGTTATAGAAAGGACTTCAATTCCAAGAACGGTCAGCCTTGATATGGAGCTTTTGAAGGCATTTTATCGACAGTCACCTTTGCACACTGCTTATGAATGCTTTGACGAAGTGATGCATGGGCAAACATTATGTGGTTTGCTTGTCTTACAATATCAGGTCATTCAAATTTTCATGACGGATATTCCATTTTGCGTTATTTCACAATCATATGAGTCTTCCAGTCTTTTTTTCCTTTTTTTAATATATAAGTTTTAAGGCTCGAAGTGATGTCGTTCAATTAGTGGAACAGTTAGACCATGCTTGCGTTCGATTCATTTACTTTTCGAAGGAAAATGAATTGCGCAGTCGAGTTTTTGCTGAAAAATTAGGCTTGGAAGCTGGATGGAATTGTCATATATCATTAGCCAGTGAAGGTAAGATATTTGCCACTACAAATAGATATTGGAATTTTTCGCATATAACTAATTCCTGTTGCCACTCAAACTATACGATTCGTAGGGCTCATATTCGAAAAATACTTGCTACTTTTCATTGCGATTATCAGGGCCTGATATTGATAATCGGATCCTATTCAGAGTCATCTGTAATCAATTTTGTGTTATCTTCTGTTAAGGGACCAAGCTCCAGCACTAGAATTTTCCCAAAAAATTTATTATGTAAAATTCAAACATATTTCACTTGTTCAGAAAATCTAGAAATTGCAGATGAGCAATCTGATGTTCCTGATGCAGGCAAGGATTCTTATCGATGTCCAACAGAGTTAGCATTGCAACGTTCGGCTACTTGGTTTGAACATTTTCCAATACAGCAAAAACGTCCTTCTATCGTTTCGATAGGAAGTACCTTCAGGTGTTATAAATCACTTGTTTTTGTTAATTTAGTGAAAGGCTATGAGATCTCAGATTCTGTTAGTTCCAGAATAATCGTAGCATCCAACATTTATTTCAAATCTTGATTTCTTGATTCAAAGCTTACTTAAAGTTTTTCTATTCGTTAAAAAAAACTACCTGAATCTTAGTAGTTATGTGGCCGGCAGCCATTGACATTCTTGAAAAGTGCAATAAGCTCATGACATCTTATCGAAACTTCTAGCTGGAACATTTGTTGTTCATGAAACAAGAAGGTCTATAAGTATTTCATTTCAGAAATTTTATGCAAATGTCAAATCGAAGCGAGTGCAATCTGTGTTCGTCGTCATTTGTACTTAAGCAATTATCGTCAAGATCGGTTTGTTTACTATAAGTTGCGTTTTTCCTCCAATTTTATGTTGTACACGACCAATTTTTTCACACAATAAAAATACGTTTCTTTCTAGGAAGCTTTATTAAAAAAGAGTCAAAGTTATCACTCAGTATTTTCATACAGTGAAGAAACAGGTCCGGAAGTTTTTCCAAACAAAGCGAAATTACCATCAGGTCAGATATAGAACAGGATGTTTGGAATTTCTTATATTTTATAAAGATCCAAATGCAGAATCCTTCTTATATTTTTATTTCATTTCAGAATTTTACTTCAGGAATTAATAATATACGCCCTCACTTAGAGAATGTTGATAATGTTCCACTTTTGGTTAACCTTTTCACAGACTGCGATCATTTTTCTTGTCAAAGAATGATTGAAATAATGCAGGTATCTAGATTTCATTTTCTAATTTTTGCAACTACTAAAAAGGTTGTGCGAGGCTAACCGTATCCTTCTCGCACTTGTTTATATATTCCAGGATGCTCTCTGAAGTTACCTTTACTTAGCTAATTATATTCTTATGATTTCTTAGATTGCTCGAATTGCACCCTATATTATAGTTTTACTTTTAAGGGAACTGAATTGCCAGTCTGTATTTTCACATTTTTGAAGTACATTAAAGTGACATTTCAATTAGATCATCATAATTCAGGATTATGGTGAAGTTGTGCTTGTTGTTGGGTCATCGTTAAATTATTTCAATAGCAACATCTTTAGTCAGGTAAGTTCAATTTCAATTTCTTCAGAATATGGTTTTAGAACTTTTTCTCACATTTTACAAATTTCTAATAATTTTTCCTTTGATTTTTCATCGTAGGGGAACTGTTCAATCACTATCGAGCCTCAGCATCCTGCTTTGTGTAGCAGAAAAATTCCTCAGAATGATAGTGGATTGAAAAAGGCATCAGCCATCGCTACTTTGCTCATGGGACTATGTTGCGATATTGTCGTATTTCCAAGTCAGGTACTCAAATTATTGTCATCAAATTATCGGTAAAATAATACAACTGCGTCGAAAATTTTCACCAGATTCGACAAATGGACAGCGTTTTTTACGAAACTAACAAATTATACTAGATAATACATTCTACAATTTTTAACACCTTTTTCTTACTAACAGTTGACTGTTCAATTTTTCGTATTTTCTATTTTATTCCATTTGATGCAGAATATATAAAAGTAATGTAATAATGTACTGTTGATAGCCTGGTTAGTCAGCTAGTAAATTGATTGGAAGGGCAAAACGGTTGACCTTGCGAAGATTTCAACTCAATTTTTTGCGCAATCAGTTCTGTCTTTGACAATTCAAGTAAAACTTTAGTATTATCTGTTTATTCATTAGCATCTTTTTGGAAAAATTTTACATACTTATTCCAGACCATGGACCTTATTTCGTTGATCTTATTTTGTCGACATCAGTTAGGAGCATTTCGTTCCTCTTTTCTATTTTTCATATTCTCATCTATAACACTTACACTGCAACAAACGTTTACTCTGTTGTTTCTCCCGAATGTCTTATCCCTTTTTCAGGTTTGTTTGTATCATAGAGAACACCTTAGTATTTTAGCAATAAGGCACATCGATCTTCAGTAAACTTTCTTCATTATGTATTTGAAAAAATTCGGAACCTCTATTCATTTATTTGTTTAAAATAAACATTCGCACTTATGTCTCTAGTAGTAAAGAAAAAGAAAGGTTAACATGTTTTAGGTATTCTTATTCATGGTTATATATATACCACTGTTAGCCTTATCATTGTTGGCTTCACCTTATGGCTTTGGTGAAAATCACGATGAAATAGCACCGAAAAATGTTTCCTCAACTCCGAAACGTTTCATTCGTCGTGCAGTCATCTATTTCTCAATAAATTTTCTTCCATCTCTTGTCGTCATTTGCCTTATTTATTACAGCACCGTAAGTTCATCCCTGTGTTATAACAGAACAGAAATATTTAGCACAGTTCGTACAGTGAAATAGGATTTTTGCTGAAAATCAACATTAACTGTTTTGGGCATAATCCACAAATGAGATAGAACATCACTTAGACGAGCTCTTTGAGGCAAAGATTTGTCCTTTCCGTGTATTTCAGATTGTATTAAGTGGGAAAAAGTACGAGCATCAGCGAAGTTGTGACTGTTCGTTTTATGCTGCTAATCATGCCATTATTATTGGCCAGCACGTTGCATCTTTTTATGTACGCTGAACTTTCTTTTCTTTTCAACATTTTGAGAAGATCCCAAATTTAAGGATTATATGGTATGCAGTGCTAAAATAACAAAAAAAAAAAAAATGGACTCTTTATAGCTTTTTATCTCGTTATTTTAATATAATCTGGTTCCAGTTTTAGTTGCTTCTTTATATATGTATTTTATCAATGGGTTTCGTCCATTTTTATGATAATTGTTGGGCGAAATATCCACTGGATAATTATTATTGGGTAGCCGCAACATCTTGCGTCATTCTTGTGCAGGTGTGGAATCGACATTTCTATTTACACTTTGACGATAATTGACTTGAATAAATCATCATTTATTTTGGTAATATACGACATTGTCATATGATCTTGCTGATTTTGACTTGGCTTTATTGTACTCTGTGATAACACACTCTAAAGATAAAAACTCTAATGCTATATTTTTTCAGATCACGTACACAAATCTTTCATGTGGCTCACTGTTGACTTATATTTTTGATTGCAACATTTGGATTACAGTTGCTTCCTTTCTCTGGATATTTGTCATTGTTATTATTAGCGAACTGTGCAAGCTTCATTTTATCAAACTTCACCATCGTGATCAACGAAGAAGGAAACTTAGTTTCAATACGAAACTGGGCATGAATTCACCATACTGATATATATTATTTCCATTCGTAATTGTAATTTCTTTTCAAGTCAGCGGAATTTCGTTGGCAAAGTAGTTTTTACTTCAAGATGCGACAAGTGTTGAAACCCCCTAGTATTTGTTATCTGAGAAAAAACGATCACTTCAAAAGGCGATTCCCAATGTCAAAAAGTTACCAACTGTCAGGCTAGGTTTGTGTCGGGAAAGCTAATCTGTTGAACTCGTTTCTTAGCGATATAAATTTATTCGGGATGTAATATTGTTCTTGCACAATATTACTAGTTAACAAAAAGTATAAAAAGTATACATATATTACACGATAAATTGGTAAGCAGTGATGAGTTATACAAAAGCAAGCAATATGATCAACTAAAAAATTCCTTTTTGCCTTCGATAATAGTTTTACTGTCGATTCGTTGATAGGTCGTTTTGGAGATATGTTACGGGAAATGTATTTAGCAAATAGTAAAAATATCGTAGTTTGTTGTCCACTGGTGGCGGATCTGGGAAGATGTCGTTGTAGGTTCAGTCGTGGAGAATAAGCGTAGAGGATGTA
>NW_018108433.1:31617-44854 GCF_000183805.2 Loa loa | reverse complement strand
TATATATATATATATATATATATATATATATATATATATATATAAGGATTGGGGAGGAGTTTGTAAGCTCCATCGGGTTTATCATGGAAGTATGGCTAGCCTTTGGCATTGTACATTGTGTAGGTACAATGATATTTTTGTGTTGGCTTATATCCTCTTCATCGCATTAATTTTACTTGCAAGATTTCGTCACCTGTCTGTTGGAGATACTGTGGCAATTTTATTTGAACATAGCTTTAATTTCGGTAATCCGACAGTTTGCGAACTGTACTTTTTGACTCCATATTAAGGATTTTTATTTGTAATTTTTTCATTTCCAACTTTTTAGAATTATGATATATGTATTTCTGAATTTATTTCTCGTTGCCTTGTAATGACCAAAGTAACAGAATAATAAGGACGTAATAAAACTTTAAACTTTGGTTCATTCACAGTGGAAATCAGATTTAGGGATCTGAGCACTTAGCTGTGTTATATTCTGCAAGGAAAGGGCCAAGCTATTAAGTGAGGATATATAACGTTTTTGTATTTCCTTACTACTTTGTGGTTCTTAGTAGTGTCTTATCAACAGATGTTTGTTCTGTCCAGTAAAGAGTTTTGCTAAAAAGATTTCAACCAGAAACGGGAAGAAACATTTAAAACTCAGCTTTCATACGAACTCTACCATTATTTCACATGAATACACACAATTTCATGAAAACAGCAACTTCCGGACACTGATTGTTTCACTGTTTTGTATTTCGAAAATATTGAATATTGAAGGCATATGCATGATCAGCTGTAGATCCGTTGTTTTTTTTTGGCTGGCGTAGACATCCAATCGTTATCCATTCGTATTAATCCAACTGCTAGATAAATTTCAGGTTTTGCGAAATTCATATGATGGATAGATAGAATTAATGCCACTGAAATGTAGCTGAGCAAATGACGAAAAGAATGTGGCATCCTGTTCAGCTATAAATATACATCAATGGGTGTAGTATAGCATGTAAACTAACTCTAAGAGCTTGGTAAATAAAATCAGATACAATAGATCGGAGGTGAAGATATTTCGA
Source organism: Loa loa (assembly GCF_000183805.2). Lineage (NCBI taxonomy): Eukaryota > Metazoa > Nematoda > Chromadorea > Rhabditida > Onchocercidae > Loa > Loa loa. The sequence continues at coordinate 43,799 of NW_018108433.1, read as the reverse complement.
TTAATTGGTTGAAATGTCAGGAACTGTGTTTTCATCTGGTTTTCTTGCATTTCGTTCTGCTTCAATTTTGCTGTGCGAGTTTGTTAAAACGTCAACTATATGGGTAAGTTGTTTGATCTTCAGTGTAGTACCTGCGCAACAAACTTTTGGACATCTGCTTCTCTTCTGGCACTATGGGGTGCAGTTTGTTTTGATTCACTTAGTGATATTAAGTTCACTTGTGGTTTTAAATGGGCTAAAAGTGTTTGCATTTGAAATAATCTTTTTTTTCGAAATAATAGAGTATTCAATCAGTTGACCGACCATGCTGATTGTAAAGTTTTGGTCGTTAAGTTCAGGATTTCAGCTAGGAACTAAACTTTAGAAAAATGGACCAGATGAGAAGTTTCTGAGTTATTTGAAAAAGAAAAAAAATGAAATATTTGAGACGAGGAGGCAATGAGTTGTTCATATTGCCTGCAATTACTATTCAAATTTATTTTCAGGAAATTGCTGAATAATTTAAACAAATTGGCTCGTCCGGTTACAAATGCGAATAACACGGCCCAAGTACAGTCAGGCTATACCTGCAGTAAATCGGTTTTCTGATTTATACATTTTCTTTAGAATAATTCCTTCGCAGTGTGTTTCATATTTCTTATTTTCTGCAATTGCCATCATCTAAAAAATGATTCCGTTAAGATCTGAAAGATTCGTAGCTTCCATGGAGCTTTCCTTACATGCGGTTTACATTCCTTAAGTTATTCATGTGTATACAAATAAATAATTCTATGCTTTATGTTTATCTAGTACCAATAAAATTTCTCATCCGAAAGATATGAGTTTCAGAATAATCGAAATGAACTCTCGGGCTAAATGCTTGGTTTTAGTATGTAAGTTATTTGTGTGAAATTTACCTGAATTGCATTTGATATTCACCGATACAGTTCCTCTCTTTAGAATATTACTGTGGCAAAAATTATTTTGATTAACTTCTTAAATTTCCTTTAAATTTCACTCGCCTAGTTCTATAATTACGAAAATAGTGGCCTAGTTCTATAATTACAAAAAATAATAAATTTAAACATTCCTGTTTTTGAAATGGAATGGTTACCGGTTTGAGTGGAATAATTCAGAATATAAGCAAATTGACAGTGTGCAATTTGGAAATGACACGATTTGGCATCCCGATATTCTTATTCACAATAGATATCCACTAGTTATTTCGTTAATAGCAATTTTTTTGAAAGGGACTTAAATCAATTAGTCAATCAACTAATACCTTTTAAATCAGCTAATTTATAAAAATCCAGTTATTCAATATTCACGACCTAACATATTTATCGGTTTTGTTATTGAAACTTGTCATCTGTTCCATTAATTTAAATTCCAACTAGTCCGCGGATAAAATATACTCTCTGAGAAATATTATGATCCCGGAAATACAACTGCAGAATAACTGAAAACTATGATTTTGGTCAAATGTTGACGACTACACCTGAAAATTTTTTTTAGTAGTGATGAAATTTCGACTCAACTTATAAAAGCCAAATACTGGTATACAACAGTGGTGAAGTAACTTGGATTCCACCAAGCACTTTTCGTACATACTTACAAAATTGACATAATCTAGTTCCTGATGCTATTGTTCGATAACCAGACATGTTATTTAAAATTTGGATTTTTTTGCTTAAAAATATTCCTAAAATTTTAATCCAAACTATCGAAGGATTCATTAATGAATTTCCAGTTTGGATCTTGGATATACAATGGCCTGGCGGAAAATTTGAAAACTGATGCGAATGAAGGAGAAAGCAAATGTCATAAATTTTGTTTTGCATTGAACTGCTAATCTTTTGCAATGTTCGCTCGAGAGTAAACCTACGGAATTCAAGTTATGTTTACTTGAGATTGGTACTGATATTTCTAAAAAAAAGAAAAAAGATTCAATTTTAGAAGTGCCAATGGATTTATCGGATTACACTTTAGTGGAGAATGGACTGTTAAAAGCTAGTTTGTTTTTCATTATTTCTATAAAAAATATATATGTAACACTTCATAAAATTCATAAATTGCTGGATTATTTTTTCATTGCTTTCTCTTTGCATTTTAGGTACCCTGGCAAAGCATGAGGAGATACATTACAATTGTACTCTATGCCCTGTTATTTTATAAAATTCTTCCTGAATATAAGTCGGAAAACGGCTTATTATGGTTTCAGTGTTTTATTCGATCATTATTGATTACCATGCTCACCACATTTCCATTCATTCTAAAAAAACTGGTCTTCGTAAGTCCCTTGAAATTCTTCAGTGCCCACTTAAAGTTCATGATATTAGTCGAATATCATCCTTTAATTTGGTTCGCTTCACAGAAATGACAGACTTCCCAAAACACAAAGATAATTTGGGATTTTGGAAATCCAAATAACTGAATATCCGATGTTTCCAGTGCCGAACTATCTTCCCCTACTTTATAAAAATATTTTAAAGTAAAATGGTAATGAAGTTCTCGAAAAAATCCTTCACTCTGTGAAACCGTCGAAAACTTAACAGTTGTATTTTTGAGCATTTTTGCTTAACTCATGTGAATTCAGTTTTATCCCAGTGAAGTGTTATAACGACATATATTGCAGAAAGCATGTTGATTTCCTCAGTGTGTTTCTTTCTGATTTATATTAATCAAATCACATCACTGACATCAGAAGCAATATCTTTTTACGTTAATTTAAATTTAAAGCTTCCTTGATAATTTTCGATAATTTATAAAGGAAATATTAATATAAAAGGGTGTTTTTCTCGAAATCAATATTGGTAGTAGCATCATCGACAACATTCATGATAGCTCTCTTGAATACGGCTACAGATCGAATGAGAATGCTGGTAACTAACTTGATAATTGTGGAGCTAGAAGAAGAACTAGAATAAATTCAGTTTATCTCATTTCTAACATCATTTTCATACCTTTTGGTATAGTCATTCTGCTGCTATTTGCATGTTTTTATTTGCAGGCATTTTCACTTTATTTTATTTTATTTGTAAGTTTGTGTAATCTTCCTTGATTTAATGTTTAGATACTGCCAATGAAAGGATGGAATATAATTCTTTCAAAATGATCTCTGCTGAGAATACATTTAAATGACGACCGTCAAGAAGTTCAATTTCGCAGGTTATTGTAAATTGCAGAAGTGTGTTCTGTAAGTCACGACTGCAGGTGATGATAAACAGCCGTTGCATCTGATTTTATCATTATCCACCATCAGAGTTACCTCACTGTCACAATCATTCTGCAAGATTCCGGATCAAAAATCACTTCTTGTTGTTCTTGGAATTCTTCAGTGGTTAAATAATGAATTATAATTGGTATACTGATAGGCTTCCAGTAGCAGTGAAGTGTGACGGAATGAAGGAGAATGGATGAAATTGAATTTAAGTTATTTCTAGCTCGAAAGATATAATGCACTAAGGCGCGCATTTTTTGAAGCTGAAATCGACGACGTCTCCTCTATAGTCGTTGACTAGCGGAGTGCAAAACATGACAGTACAACACTTGTTTATGCCACAAGAAACTGGCGATGATCTGTGTGAGAGTTACCGAGGCTTGAAAGTAGAGGGATGCAGTAAGAGGAACTTACCGGAAAAGCTGCAAACCCCAGCATATGTTTGTTTTTGGTGGTTAACATTATCTACTCCACGATGCTCTTCAACTGCTACAAGAATGGTGTTTCGCTTTATTTTTCTGTCTTACCAAAGGTTACAGCAGTGAAATTCTTTTTTTTGCTAAGGATATCTTCATAGGAAATGTATTTCTAAACTTAATCTTAAGCTAGTTCTGAAATACGAGGAATATGACAAGGGAGAACTTATAGTAGCGAAATATGCCGCGATATATTGTAGACTTCGATACAATTCAAAACGAATCACAAAAAAAGAAAAATGCGAAGATGTGTTTTGAGGCGGATGTATTTCCTCTTACTTTCATCATAGAAAGCCAACTGTTTTGTTCGAGCATTTTGGAAAGTATACCAGACATGACAAATGTATACAATCCTTCTAGACATATTTCATGCATAACAAACTGTACCAAAGAGCTGAAAAGTCGGTTAAACCAATAAAAAGACAATCAAAATTCCCTACCTCTAGAATTCGATCGATGTTATCTTCTCATTTCCTCAGTTTTTATAATCATCAACATAACCGAGATATTTGGACACATGCTTTCACCCCGTGTTGTCATGCTTCGGCTTCTTTTTTTTTTTTTTAAAAAAAAAACATTTTTATCATAATTAAATATCAACTTGATAAACCTCGACCATAAAAGGCGTAACGATAATGCTGATAAATTAAGTGAAACGATGGCATACAGAGGTGCCGAAATCAAAAAAACATAATTTTCATATAACAAACCAACGATGACTTGATTCAAAAAGACAGTAAACAAATTTTCGAAAACATGAATTCCGAAATTCAAATAAAATAAGCGGAAAAAAGGAATTGGGAATTCTTTCAGGTTTCACGAATACCTAAAAAGAATAATAATTCTATAAAATCTAAAGAAACTTGTGCGAAAAAGAATAAAAAGACATGAATGCGTGTCAAAATGCTACAAAATGCTCTTATTGTACCGCAAAAGATGAATTATCTATCTAGAGAAAGGACAGGATTTAAAATGTTCAAAGTCGACACTGTAACATCTTAAATAAATTTCTGCAGTTGAGGATATGAAATATCAGGACAAATTAAAAATGAAGGCATATTAAACAAGTCAACAGAATTCACACAAGCAAGTACATGTATTTATTATTAATACCGCAATGTAAAAATATTTCAATCGATTTTAGAGGCGTTTATGGGTTTTTGTTTTATATAAAATTTAGATTTCACTGATCTCTTTTGCTAGCCACTGGCAGTCCCATAACTGGAAATAAGATATTAATTAAATAGAAATTTCTCCATCCTTTATTGACCGGCTAAAATTTAGGACAAAGAAGTGAAACAGGTATTCGATCTATGAGAAATGATCTGTTATAGTTCAATCTTAAAAAGCCGATCTATCTTAATCAGTTCTTTTTCAACCTGACGCACAATAGTATCCGCATGTTGCGATTCAATACGAACCCCAGTAGCTATTTGAATATGGCTGCCTCGTGAGCCACCATAAAATCGAACAGTTGGGTAAGCGGTCACACCAACATTTCGACAGACGTTTGGCCATAGTCCACAGTCGACTTTTGCAAGCTTTACACGACCCTCCAAAACCTGAAAAAGAATCGAATTAAAAAAAAACATAACCAAATTATGAAAAAAAATACAAATAAGTGCCATTATTTACACTTCTGCTAAATAAGCGTGCAAAAACATAATTATGGCACAGGAAGTGATTTGCATATAACAAAAGTGCTCATGCAAATACCACTCCAATAATTCAAATTGTCAAGTATTTAATACAAAAAATAACTGGTTCCCGTGGTAGTCTATTATTCCACGTGTTGAATAGGAACAAGATAAACATCGAAAGAAATTCATAGAAGAATGTTGAAAATAGAGACTGAAAAAGGTTTTGCTTATCGATTTTCCGCATCCGTTCAAATTTTGTAGAACCATAAGTTCATTTTTTAACATACCTCGGCAATACGCTCAAAAACCGGTGCAAATTCAATGCAATGTGAGCACCAAGTGACAAAAAAGTCAACCAGCCACGGTTCATTATCGTCTAACACCTTGGCAAAGAAATCGTTCTCGATGCTTATAACTCTCGATGGTAAATAATTTCTCAGCCATACTTCCATGGACCGGTGATCGCGCCACCAGTTTGTAGGATAATCTCTATAAGCCTACCTTTATGACTAATTCTTCGAAGGAAACATATAAAAATAAAAGCCTCCACATAGAAAACGATTTCAACAAATTATAAATAAACAGAGAGTTGCAACTTCACTCGTCAAAACGACATAATACAAATGAGAAAATATCACATAATGGCATTTCAAGTCATATGTGTACCATTTTTTTCAACAATAAAGAGAGTTAATGAAAGCTTGATACTCACACGGTGTAAGAACCAGAAGAATAGAATCGGATGGTTGGATAACTTTGAACACCTAGATTTATGCACAACTGCCGGTGATAATCACAATCGACCATTCCGAAATGAACGAATTTCTTCATGTGCATATTTCGAGCGAGTTTCTTGTACTCAGGTGCTAACTGTTATAAACTATGCTAACTGTTCATTTCAAAACAGAATTTGTGTCACTTAATAAAACACTAAACAAATACATCAGCAAAATAGTCAGCACAAATTCAGACAACTCTACCGCTTAAAAATTTGATACCCTAATCTTCACAAAACAATGCATACCTGATTACAAGGTCCACACCACGGTGCATAAAAATCAACCAACCAAACAGTGCCCTTTCTTCCGTTCAAAACCAGTGGATCAAAATTCGATGGTGACAAATCGACCACTATTGGATCACGTGCGTCCTGATCACATTTTTTTTGGAATAGTTATTTAATAGTTGGCAATAAACTATTTAAATTCTTTCTGAACCTTAAGCACAAAGGATTTTCTGAACTGACTTCAATAAATTCCACTATTGTGTTGACGTCCACATAACCTGCACGCGCAGAAGACCTACCACCGCTGTGCCATACTATATTTGGGTAACTGAAAAAAATATGATTTTAAAAATAAGCGAAAATTATAAGTGCACAATGAAATTCAGAGGCACGAAATAATACCTTTGGTCATAAACAATTAATAGTATCAGATCAGATACCCCTTTTTTATTAATTTATAAAAAAGGAAGTTTGAAAGACCTTTGGAATAATCTTGTCTACAAAAATCTCGTTCACTGTGGAAAATTCCAAGGGAAAAAGAAAACTCACAATTTTTGTACCATCCTAAAAACTTACGCGTTAGTATTCGCTTTCCTGCAAATGTCACCATATTGATCACAGTCAATAGTTCCAATTTTTATACTTTCCACATAGTTGTGCAATCTTCTTAACTCTTTCAGCAAACGTAAACAAGGTGGACACCACTGCAAATACAATGCGCAAACAGGAGAGGTCAAGGGTTAATAGACCTTTAAAAAATTATGGGTAGCTTACTGGAGCGTAATAATCGATGAGCCATTCATCACCCGAATTAACAGCAGATGTGTAGGTTTCGGGCGTAAGAGTAACAAGCGGTGAAGAATGGCTTTCTATAGCAAATAAGGCAATATCATGCACAATTTCCATTTTGCCTGCATTAAAAGTTCTTAAGATTTTAAAAATTCTTAACGAGGACTTTTTAATCTGAATGCAACCCTCACCTAACATTTATTATTTACATTAAGCCCAAGTAGAATTTGATCAGATTCGATTGAAGAAGAATAAAAAAAAATCTTTTTGAAGGATACAATAAAAACAAACCGTGATATATTTCATAGCTTCCTTGTTTTTTGAACAGAATCCATTTCGGAAGACTAGTCAGTTCCAAGTTTTTACATATATCCTTTGCCTTGGAACAGTCAGCAAAATACACCTGTGACAGAAAGACTTTGCGACATGTGAGAAGATCAAACAAACAAAACTAACATCTATTTAAATGATTATTTCAGCAAAAATTCATTAAACTGATTAATTGTTGCAGTCAAATCAATGGAACAGAAAATAGTAATTTCAAAAATCTCCTGAAAACCTAATAAGTATAAACGTTGTCTCATTAGTTAATCATTAGCTCAGTTGCAACCGTCATAAAAGTTTTCTCATAACGAAAAGTTTGGTTACCATATCATACTGAAATATATGCCATTAATCTAATAATATAAATCTAAAATACTCGTTTTTCTGCGTTTGAAAAAGTTACCTCAATTTCACCAGTTGTTAATATCGCTGATAGTTTTTTTAGCTCTGCATTGTTATCTGCTTCACCGGTACCAAATCTAACCAGAAATGAACGGTCGCGAATTTGAGCTTCAAAACAGAATAGGTATGAACAAAAAAGGAAACAATTAAATTGACAAGTACAATTCAAAAAAATTTTTGTTCAAGCTTCACCTTCAACAATTTTCTCCAACAATTTATCGATATAAGGTATATCGGGAACATATGTCAAAACAGTAGTTGCTATTTCCTTGAAGTCGAAACTGTTAATCTCCTGAAAGGAAGGGATTTTATCAATACTGAAAATTTTCCGCATATAACAAAACGTATAACAAATTAGGTGCAGAAAAACCAATTCGATTTAAGTGTATTTAGAAACAGAACTAGAGAAGACATGGATTTACAAAATATATGTAACACACCTGTGCCTCATTGGGTTTCCTTCCATCAGTAGGTCGGAAATACACTACACCACTTTTACGGTCAAATAATGTGCAAAGTTTCACTGATTCGTCGCAATTAACTTTCGCAACATTTACGAGACCACGCAAATTAGCTGCAAGTTTCTTTCTGAAAGTATAGTTTGCTTCAGTTTTTTTAAATGAAATGTATAAAATCATCTTGAGCAGACATCTGAACTAAAAAGAAACTTGCTGATAGATTTTGAAAAGAAATGTGCCTATAATACATGCAGTAAATGCAAATGAAACAAACAGAGGATGCATCTGACGCCGAGTAGCGTTGTAACACTCCCCCGCACTATAGTAGGTGCATCTATGCCACGTCTAGTTTATGTAACAATTCTAGTTAGCATTCTTTCAGACTGATTATTTTGCTATGTAATAAGTGGCACTAGTCGCTAAATATTCAAGACACACTTTTTAATGATTTTGAAATTAAACTATGTTATATGATAAATAATAGGGAACACCGATCAGAAACCTCACAAATAAAGGAATGCAAAGACAAATAATTGTATTTTAATTGAAAATTAACTCCAGAAGAAAGCCTGATGAAAAATAAAGTAACATTTTAGCTAGTATTTGCATACTACGCATGACGAACAGTATTTACTGAAAAGTATCAATCAGTATCAATGAAAAGTATCAATCAGCGTCCTCACATTAATCATAAAAATTTCATATAGCTAAAAAACCTGTTTAATTCTGACAAGCAGTCACTACTCTGATGCTCGCAAAAATCCAGCAACCATCCACGTGTATCTTTCTCACTTTTTTTGATCTTAAACTGCTCAATGTCGGAATCCATCAACTGCAGTACTACACCAGTAACGTATTTCATAGCAAATGCTACTATCTGATTCAGCTGTCGCTGTCCGTGGAAAAAATGTCGCTATAAAAAAAAGATAAAAAAACATATTGCAGAAAACTGACTATGGTGCTCGTAATATATTCGCTCATTTTCGGTACTAATCAATGTTATATGCAAAAATTCAACTGAATTACTTAAAAAAGAAAAGTCTCAGTGAGAAAAATCCTTTTCCATTATATTAACTTTTTCGCAGCACTCTCAGTTTTGTCATGATCAGGAAGCAATGTATTTTGCAAACTAAAACTTGGTCGCAAAAAGACATCAAAATGGCCCGACAATGATGTAATACCGAAATGTGTGGATATCAAGTTAATTATAACTCAATTTAAAAATATACATAGACTAAAAATTATAAACAAAAGATAAAAAACCAAAAATATTGTGCGAGAACTCACATGTGGATAAATCATCAAGCTTGGGTAACTCATTACACCTTGTGAATGGCAAAGCATAGGATCTTCAGCACAGTTTACAGCACCTACCCGAAGAACATTCTCCATTTCTTGCGCAAATTTTCGCCACTAAAAAGTCATTACAATCCGAAGTAAAAAACTTACAAAGAAGTCCGAATCTTAGAAGGAAACAAATAAAAAAAGAAGCTTACGGTAGGTGCTAATTGATGACAATGTGAACAAAATGTAGAATAGAAATTGATGAACCATATTTCACCCATTTCGGAAACTGTCCTTTCGAAATCTGATCGTGACAATGTTACTATTTCCTTGTCCTCATCGTATATACCTATAATACATTACACATTCCGCATACTGCATAATTCAACGACCAAAAAAAAAAATCCAAGTACTTTCATTAGATTTTTCAGAGTTTTTTATTACAATCCATTCTGTTACATGGGAACTATTCACCAACTGATTATTATTGCATTGAAAATCGGTATGAAAATTTACATTGTTCAAAGTTACCTGTATATTTACCAAAGAACCTTACCAAAGTTATCTTTATAGAACTGCCATGACTGATATTGATGGTTTTCTTTAAAGTTGTCGCTCAAACCCTCTTCGCCATATCGGTCATATTTTTTCCGCAGTTCTTCATCCATTAACACTTCATAAGCACGATAAAGCTTCATGAACTCTTTGTGTGCATTGCCGTCATTCTAGAAGTACGTATGAATAAAGTGTTAATAACTGATAAAATCACGGCCAAACAGGCAACCTCAAGAAAGTAGTCTTGTATCCAAATCTAATGCAAGCTTAGTAAAGCTTGATGATATCAGAATAATGTTAGGAATAGGAGCACAACCTAATGACTTTGATGCACCATCATGCGGTACATTCGATCATCACAGCGATCTTACTTTTATGGGTAATTTTTGCTAATAATATCTCAACTTGGAAAAATGCAAGATAAAAGAAAAAAAAATCTCACAGGATTTTTATCCGGATGTCTGACCAGAGCTAACTTCTTGAATGCTCTTCTAATTGCTCTGTTATCGGCCTCACGTGATATTCCAAGTAAGTGATAGAAATCTTCACAACTGACAAAAGAGATTGAAAGAAACAAGAGAAACTGTAAGATAAATATAAAATGCATTACCATGCGCGGTTCTGTTTCTACAAAAAACCTGAAATGAAGAGATTATTTAAATTATGTTTCGAATATCTTAATAACTGCGAAAATAGCAAGCAAGGACAAAAATATCTCAAGAGTTTGAATTTCCAAAAACAAATTTAAGTCCATATTGATTACTCTTGTTTCAAGTTGGTATATCCTCAAGAAAACTTGCAATCCAACTGACCACAGCTGGAGAATTGAAAACAAGAACTGCTGCGTGCAATGACTAACCACTGATAATCTAGTCATTTCGCAAAAAAAAAAGTACCTCTGTAAGGAAACACTGATTAGCCAGAAAGAAAAGGAAAGCCACTATAGTTTGTGTTTGTACACATCACTTCATTGTACATTTGGAACGAAAAGCAATACATGAACACTCATATACAACCGATCGAAAATACTTGTGCTATGTGTGCATGCACAACATAATGCACACACAGACAACTTTCAAATGCCATTTCTTCCCACGAATTAACATTTCAAAGATGAAGGGATAGTCGACGATAGCCTTGAATTATCGCAGGATTTAACTAACAGTGAACTCCAGTCCATAACACTGAAACTATTCGGAATGCTGTAATGTATCCAGCAACTGAAAGATTTGCTTCCCAAACCACATTGATTAAGATGGACAATTAAGCAAAATTCGCGCTTAATTAGCTACTTCATAAAGGAATTGTTAATCCAGGGATTCCTAGAAAACCTAACCTTATCAAGGAATAAAAGGAGTAGATTACATAACCTCACCGCGATGTATCATAATCTTGTCGTAATAGACGTAACTTGACCGAGATATTACTTGATCTAGTTCAATCAACTAACTGAAATCATAACGAAAGGAGGTAACATAGAATCCAGGAGATGACGGAGAGGAAAACTGGAGAACGATGAGAGACAAAAGAGACCGTAAGATTATCTACTTACTTAAAAATGGCGGATGAAAAGGAACACTTAGAAATCAGGGAATTCCTATGAATGTGTGAATGTGGAAGTAGATTAGCGCTCAACTAGTTCACTACGTCCCGATAGCAACTGATCTTTTATCTCTCATAGATAAAACCTTTTGCAGCTATATTGAAGCGAATGTAAGATTAATTAAGTGAAACTCATTTCCTCTTAATTTTTATTGAATGACTGTTGCCATCCTATGGTGCAACAACTTATTGGAGGACATCGCAGACATCGTAGAATATTTCTACCTTTCTTCTTTTTCTCCTCTGCAACTATTCACAATATAGATATTCGCAGCACATGAAACTTATTACGCGCAGCTTAATGCAGTTTATGCATGCTAACATGTGTTGGGGATTTTGTGTGAAAATTTTGGAAATTTTAGTGTGCAGGGACAGTCGAACATTGATTGACGACGGTTTATTGATAGATGGAGAAGTATTATACGTTACAAGGAAATTTCCAGAGAA
>NW_018108433.1:17584-31479 GCF_000183805.2 Loa loa | reverse complement strand
CTCTCATAGATAAACCTTTTGCAGCTATATTGAAGCGAATGTAAGATTAATTAAGTGAAACTCATTTCCTCTTAATTTTATTGAATGACTGTTGCCATCCTATGGTGCAACAACTTATTGGAGGACATCGCAGACATCGTAGAATATTTCTACCTTTCTTCTTTTTCTCCTCTGCAACTATTCACAATATAGATATTCGCAGCACATGAAACTTATTACGCGCAGCTTAATGCAGTTTATGCATGCTAACATGTGTTGGGGATTTTGTGTGAAAATTTTGGAAATTTTAGTGTGCAGGGACAGTCGAACATTGATTGACGACGGTTTATTGATAGATGGAGAAGTATTATACGTTACAAGGAAATTTCCAGAGAATATTAAATACAAAGTTGGTTACCAAGTTGGTTGAATTGATTGATTAATTGGGAGCGCACAGTTTTTTCAATGATTTGGGTGTATACTATTGCATGAGTGACTGACTGAAGAACTGAATTGTAGAAAACTACTAAATTATAGAATGACTTATAGAAGGGGATTCCTTCTGTGTCTGTATCCCTTATATAGTGGGAGTTTGTCTACAACAATCTAGGAAGTTAGAATTGATTGATTCTAAGATGACCTGAAATTCTTTACAATATGCTGACAAATTGACTTGAGACTCTTTAAAATATACCGACATTGTGCATTAATTTGATAATCAACATAAGTTGATTTACAACACCTCACAATACCAGTTGACCCACATATCTTTACAATGTCGCCGTTATTTTCATACTGAAAATATTTCGGTTTTTACTGACAACTTACTGATTCAAAGTTCACGTATTGCATGTTAGAATGTATTGGTAGCGTAACATGGATGCCCACGTTTACGATACACTCTCACTTTGCGGCAACCTCCGTCCCACATTTTACGATTTCAACAAATTTTAGGCACTTATTCAGTTTCTTTGCAATTGTGGTAATTATGGCGAATTCTTGCTAGGATGCTTCCTATACGTTTTGCGCTCAACCAAATTTTTTCTTCAAAAATTTTCATTTTTCCAAACTTTTTCACTGGAAAGTTTTTTAAAGCACAACAAGACAAGGATAAGTATATTTGCAAATCTAAAATAGACATGAATATAAGTTTAGATCATATAAACAACAATCTACTGCTTTTTCAAAATGTTTTCCAGAAATTAAATCATTCCTTTAAACACAGGATGAATAATAGATACATAATGACAGCAACACACATTTTTCCATAATCTCATGAATGCTGCAGGGCGGAAAGTAAGGTAAAGCATGCCCTTCATCAAAAAATCTTATTTAAAATTTAGAAATGAGAAAATCTAGAACAAGTGAAGACAATCATCTCCTACTCGTAATATATTTCTCTTGAAAGTAAACAGTGTATTTGTAGTTTATAAACAAATTCCAGGAAAAATGTCTAGAAGCGTTGTACACAAAGATCAACTACGACAGCATCAGTAAAACAACGAGAACAATAACTTCATAACATAAAGCTTAACCGATGAAAATGAAATGACATAAAAAGAAAGCCTGGATAATATAATTGAAATTATCTTGATAAAGTTCTTCTAGAAATCCAGAGAATATGACTACTAATAAGAACTGCTTAAAAATTCCAGAAGATAATTACTGAAACTTTTTACGCTTTTTAGTTCTTTAAATCTGCGTGCATTCGTTAATTTGAATAACCATACCTGACACTAAAACTGAGGATAACGGGCCCAGAAATTGCAGCGTAAACAACACAAAAACAAAAAAATAATTTCGCGAGTACGACAATTCAATTTGGTTTGCAAATCAGGAACAGTTGAGGATTTCTCCATAAATCTGCCGAAGAAAAATGAAGGAAGAACGGCTGCTTTTACATAAGCTAATGTCACTTACTTTTTTGCTTTTTTGCCCAAACTCGGCGCTCGTTTTTGCAGATTATTTTTATCTTCATTTTTCCTTTTTGTTGTTTCAGAAGTAACTACTTTACTTACCAAAAAAAAGAGTCGATACGAATTTGTTGTGCAGCCTGACGTCCTTTTTGCATTCTAGTTAAGCTACCCCTCACTCTGTCTTCACTGAAATTTGCATTTAACAATGGATGACTGCTGAATTCTGAATAAACGAGTGAGATTTCCTCCAAATCTTCTACAAAAATTAAAAATCTATTAAATTCGACAAAACTTACTTGAAACTTTTCTCACCACATAGAAATTGTACAATCCCTTCGACATCCGGTTCTTTCCAAACTAACTGAAATTCAGCTATTTTTGTTTAAATAAATATAAAGGAGAAAAAATAATTCCTTTATAACATTTTTATTTACTTCAACATTTTCACAATCCATGACATCCGGTTCCAAGAAAAGTCGTCGTGCTTCCTTGTATTGCCAATTTTTAGGTATCGCATATTTCTGAAAGTACTCATCAGTGTACATGTGATAGTAGTGAGATAGTATGAAGACAATTTAAAAATATATGTAAACAAAGAACTGCAAACCGTTTGATCAATTATCTTGAGAACATTTTCGATGCATTCATGCTTCTTGATAAGCTCAAATGCTTTTTTTGGACCAATGCCCCGAATGGTTGATACATAATCGCAACCTAATAGAATGCAGAGATCTATAAATTGTTCCATATTCATTCCGAAATCTTTCAAAACTTGATTCAAATTCATTTCCTTCACTGGCAGCTTCTTCGCTTCACTGAAAATAAACCTCATGATTATTTAGGGCAAGCCAGTGTTAATTCACTCAACAAGTAACTATTTATGAATTATTAGTCATTAAAAACTTATACATAACTACACATTTATGAATCTTGATTCTAGTGAAAAAAAAAAAACAGAAGTAGCTGTGAACTGCAAACACCCTGTGTGATTAATAATGGCCAACTATATATTAATGCAATATGTATGCTTCAATAAAACCTCATTCTTGCACATTTGAAAATTATGGATGGTGCCAAATCAGATAACAAGAATTTTTATAATTTGCAGCTATGGAGCTAACATTGTTATCCTTAATGAAATTAGGTTAATAGATTCCAAAAGCTTTATTCACTATAGGTTAGCACATTTCACTGTACTCTAGACTATTCTTTGAATCATTTTTGATTAACCTTGCTATCATTTGACGCAAAAGAATGGGTGAACCGAAAGTTAATGCATCCATATCTTCAGAAACCGTAGCAAACACTTTACCAGCTCTCGCAAGAGCGGCACATTGAGCTTCCGCTTCACATGGAGCATCCAATACTGGAATTCCCATCAATGTTACCAACCGTTTAGCTTCTTCATTTTGTTCTTTTGTAACCTTGAAATCCAGAAAACTTGGACAGAACAATAACAATAAGTAATGAAATAGTTTTCATGCATACTTTCTAGATGCTACAGAAAATAAAAACATATATGATTGAATTTGAAATTAAAAAGCAATAAATAAATTATAACGCAAATTCAAGATTTTCTGAATATATCTCGTAGCGAAACAGACATCTTCTAGTGGTATTAACATAAGAAGAATATATTTATAGCACAAGAGAAAGATTTTATGAACTACTACTTTTATTAGATTTCACCTTTGCTTAACTGTCTAAGCAAAACCGTGAATACAAGAAAAATTTTTGAAACATAGAATAAAGAAAAGAATGTGAACTAACACTTACTAACTCAACCAACCACTCTTCTCCTTGAACGAAGAAATATGAAGGAAGTGATAACCTTTACAAGACGTCTCGCAAATTTGTTGACGGATGCCTCGTCGCCTAGTTCGACAGCATCACTTCGCTGCTTTTCTGCTTCGGCTCTTCGCTCAATACGTTTCTCCAATTCACTCGTTTTCATCTGCGGTGGCTTACCGTCGAATACATACACTGGTTTTATTCCATTATCGATCATTCGAATAGTTCGATAAAACATTCCAAGAAGATGACTAGGAAAAAGATCGAGTCATTTTTAATGCAAACTGATGGATTACTAAACGGGAACAAGTCATTTGTCGCCTTATTTTTTAGTTTAATTGGTAGGGCTCATTTTGTACACAGATACAAAGAACGTAGTGCGGTGCAAAAACCTCGACACTGATACATGTAAGGAGAGGAAGGTGTCTCATCGTCATATGTGTAAATCCAGTTTCTTCTGAGAGCTATAAGTATCATAGCAAGTCACCTGGTTGTTTCGCCGCTTTCCGTCTGAAGCTGTGATCCGTCCTGTCGCACCGCAATGAGGAATTGATAGAGGCACATTGATGCATCCACCGCCACTTTGCGACCAAAATATCCTTTAAATTCTTTGAGTCGTATACTACCCGGCGAGTGATCCCCGATCACCTTCGATAGATCCTTCACACCCATTGCTGCAATTTTAATTAGGAAAAATTATTCGTCCAGCTGCATCCTTACCACATTGCAAAATAAGAGAACGATTAATCATTACTCGAGATCGATGAAAGTATTCTAGGACAATGATACATCAATTAATCAATAAACTGGTTAGTCCCTCAATGTTCGGTTCTCCGCATGCTAATCCTTTAATCATACCGGAAACAGACCACCGGCGAACAGGATGCACTCAACACTACTGCAGTCCGAATAACTGTTTCAAAGAACCGCCCACTGTTACTTGCGCTGTAGCGCAATAAATGGGTACGAGTAATTTTCGTTGTGTAATTGGAGAGCGGGACTGATGAGGCATGGATGACTGATTCGGGTGGATGTTCGGCGGGGGTGAAGTATTTCGCGTACCACAGATGCTTGAAGTTTGTCGTGTTTGTCGTTATATCAGTCATGTATGATTCATACTCACATATGGCTGCATATCTGGAGTTTTGTGAATGGATCGTTTAGCTCTCACGTTTGCTATTTTAATGTATTCCCATTAGGCTTCGATGACGTCTTCAAATGCTGTGGAAAATACAGTAATTGATAATTTCGGTGGAGAAGATTTCGACGCAATATCTTGTTGGTGTTTTTGCTCAAAATTTTCTGCACATTTGTTTGACATTTCAAAATGTTGAATTTTAATTTAAGTCTATATATTTCTTCTGTATCTTTTCTGTTAAGTCTTCATATTTCTTCTGTTGCTGCAGGACAGGTTATTTCATCTTCCTATGATGAAACTGACTCCATTTTTGTAACTAAATGTCTGATAAACATAACCTTAATATGGTTGCAAAGGCGATTCATAACTTTTGTCATGCTAAACCCATTTCAGAAATGGAGAAAATGAATCTCAGTTTTTAGTTATTTTAGATGTGCGGGACCAGTTAAAAGAGATGAAAACTGGCGATGAAATACGGCAGTTGCAAGCATTTTGTACGAGGCTAAATGCAATCAATGCGCAGTCATCTGAATCGGTGAAAAAGAGTGTCTTTTTGAACTATAAAAAGTTCATTGATACCGCTAGAGAAGTTTCACGTTACGTTTCTTCATAATTTAAATACATTCATAATATTCGATATTTTTTGCCTTCTTGGTCCTTGATCTATTCCATTAGCATTATTTCTCAAATACATATAAGATTGTTTAAAAAAGTGGAAAGAATTTGTTTGTGTTTTTTCTGGTAGAGATTTTGCTGTAAGTTTTTGTGACAAATATGTAAACACTTAGTGCAACTTCACAATAAGCTTTTTTGTCTATAATCGGTCATTTATTTAATTATGTAATTATCTGAGTTATTTTAATTTCATAAACTTGAGATGAAATTTAAGTGTGTTTCGTCACTTTAAAAAGTTGTTTTGTAAAAGAAAGCATGCATCAAATTCTAGTTAAAAAACTTTGGTACTGGGTGCGAAAACAGTTCACATTAGCCAAATGCAAATGTATATCCAGAAAACTCATTTTTATTTAAATTTTTTTATCTTTGCTCGTTAATATCAATTTTCTTGCAGAAATATTTTCTCTGTATTCTCTATTTTTTGTCTGAAAGTTGCTATTTTTATCAGATCTGGAACGGGAAATATATGAACTTTCATCACTGCTATCGGATCAGCGAATGCTTGTTGAAACATTGATGCAAATGACTGGGGAAGATCGTTCTTCTGTTGGAACTGCTAGTCTTCACACTTCTTCGTTCAACGTCAGTCCAATGAATATATTGATGCAGAAAATGGATGGTATTGCTGTAAGTCTTCAACTGTATACAGTGATAATAGGCAATACTTTTCAAAGAAACAGTGATATATCTCTTTGAGATGCAATGTTCCTGTTTGTATTAAATTCTTGTACTTCTATTTCTATTTACTGTAACTTAATTGTCACGCAAATTTACAGACTCTATTAAATAATTTACCAAATTCTAATCGAGTGATCATGCACGGTGAAGTAGTTCAACTGGACAGCGATAGCATGAAACCACAACACAATGTTATGCTTATTTTGTTATCAGATCGACTACTCATTGGTCAACCATCTTCAGGTTATAAAGTGATCATCAGTTCTGCGTGTGTTTTGTTTTATAAAATTTCAATGGGAGAAATCACAAATTTATATTTTTATCATTATAAAAGTGGTATTATTTTTAGGGAAGTATCGTTTTCAGTTGGAATCTTCACATCCATTGAATAATATAGCAGCTGTTAATATCAAGGGTAGAGAAAATGGCGAAACTGCGACCAGCATGTTTAAGCTCTTAATTTTTCCAGGACAAAGGTATTCTGTCTATATCGAGATATTTTACCAGTAAGACACCACTCAAATGCACGGCATACGTTAAGAGAAAATACGTTTATTGGTACTGCTGAAAAGGCACTAATTCACTCGAATATGCGAATGCTTTCTGTCTTTCAGTATTTTCCATCCTTAAAAGCAAAAAGCATCATTTGTAGGAAAGAAATTAATTTAATCTTGAAGGAACTTTTCCAAACAGGGTTTTTCTCGCTGAAAGTGCCCGAATTAAAAAAGAATGGTTGGACTGCATCGAGAACGCCAAAAGAGAACTCCTTCATGAGGGATCATTGGTACGTCAAGCAACAATTCGTGGAAAACGTCGACAAGACTTGTCAGCGAAAGTAGAAGTATCTAACCAACTTGTGCCCGTTGCGGAATCGGCTATTGTTAAATCACCTGATGAAAGTGCGTGGCTTAATGAATTACCTGCAGAATTGGACGACTGCATTGCTCATCGAGATATGGAGCACGCGGTAGTCTTCGAAGTTCATTTAATAAGAAATATTACAAATTGCTTGAATTCTTAAAGAAGAAGCTTGTGAATCAGGTGGAATTAAAACTGATTTAAAGGACTATGGATGTTCGAGACTAAAGATCAAAACAAATTTATAAGGATTGTGTCTTTGTAAATTTGTTTATAAAGTTGATATTGGAGTGGGAAAGTTGTGTAATAGGTCGAGTGCTTTAGGTAGAGTTGATAACGGAATGGAGAAGTTGTAATACAAGAGAAGCAGCAATCGATGCGCAACTAACACTTCGTGAAACTCAGATTGTGCAATTACTAAGCGAAGAGGCAAGGTGATTTTATTAACATGCGAAAACTTTTTCATCAGTGACAGTGAAACCTTTCAAATCCTTTCGGAAAAGTTGGTAAAGTTGAAAAGAGTTCACTTTCACCATTGAATTTTCAGGTTCGTCGTCCAGGTGCTCTACATGGTGGTCCTCGAGCTGTTAAGAAAGCAATCAATCTTCTGACGATGCTTGGCCGAGCATCACAAGCAGTTGATCTTTACTTGAGAAAAAGGAGTACTGTGGTTAGTTGTTTGTTTACGTTTTACTTTTTTTTTCAGTTATGAGATGACGGGAAGTGGAAATGAACATTTTAATCAAAAGCTTGTTTTTTACAGTTTAAAAATGTACTATTAGACTATTTAAAGATGAAGAAATCTATAGAATAACCATTGTTTACGTATTTGTTCAATAACTGCTTCGTCCCCATTTTTTCTGATTTCAAAGATGCTGGTGTACTTCGTCAGTAAGACTTTTCGTTGAGATAAAGATAATTTTCGAGTCACTGCCATTCGCCTGCAGTGAACGATCCACGTTTTTCCCTGAACTAATGAACACGCGATTGGAAAATCAAAGGATAGAAGAAAAATTAGAAGCTCAAGATACGAAGGATGCTAGAATTCACTGTCGTCCTTAATGAAGATTAAAATCATGAAGTTTCTTGAAATCAAACAAATATCTTAATGAGTCAAGTTTGATTCAACCGCAACACTAAAGGTAAGTTTACCTCATGGATTTTCTTCTTAATTTATTTTCAGTTACGAGCAACTACTCGAGAATTGACAATGAGCGAAGAACCATTGTCGTATGTACGGCAGTTATCACAACAGTTTCTGGATGTTATATCAGACGTTGTAAAGGAATTCTTGATGCAACCTGGACACTTTTCTCTTATATTGCATTGGTGTTCCGCAGAATTGAGTGTTATGCTCTCTTTAATACGAAGACATGTTATCGAGGTACGTAGTGATCATTTAAACATATTGCTTCATTGGGAGGGGGTTTTCATCACTAAATACGATCCTATTTTAAAAGAAGAAAATTTTTATCACGCTTCCAATTTGTGTGCTTTTAAGATTCAGTTCAGTAAAGTTCAAAAAAAAAATGCTAGAAACAACCATTATTTGCTTTTTTCTAGGTAGCACCAACAATGGCAGTACTTGCACATACCTGGCGAATATTGATGGTACATTGCGATAATTTAATTGCAGTTGGTGTTGATTTATCTTTTGAAGTGCATCGTCTGCTTGCACCATCACTTAAGATTGCAGTTGAAACAAATTTTACCAATATAATCGAATCAATTCGTCTTCGAGTTTCAGTAGGTTTTGCGATATTCTTGGGAAACTTTCTTACTTCCGTATTCATTGTCTTGCAAAAAAAAAAAATTTACTTCACAGCTTACTGAAGTGTGATTTACCATTCTCTATCAAGCTTGGACAGATATTGGACAGCGTTAGTGATTCTTTACGAGGATTATCACCTATGTTAGCCCTTCTCAAACAGTAATTGATTTTTGGATTTTAAAGCTGTCAGTTTTTAAATATGGATTTTTCTTGTGATTCAATTAAATAATGTTCCAATGCTCTATCGAAGGATAAAATTTTCCCTCCAAAATTGTTCTTTCAGAATTCACAATATATTGTAAATTAAAACGTTGTATAGTTTCTTAAGCTCCCATCATGATTTTTAGGAAGAACGTTGGAGAGCATACAATATGGAAAGTGAATCGAACGTAAACCGCTTCATAGAGGAAATGTCAGATATGGGACTCACAGTTGATTGGGCATTGTCTACCACGCAGCGTTCTTCTATCAATATAACCCAGAATGCTTGTCATTTTTCCCGAGTTGCCTATGTGCTGGCTCGCGATCTTGCAATGATAAGGTCATTTTCTCAAAATGATAAAATCTTGAAGTCTTTCTGTAATGTCGAGATTTGCTCGATTTTATAGTGTTCTGATAACTGTCGAAATCTCTCCCTCCATTTGCAATGTTGCTTGAATAGGTAGTACGGATTTGCGAGGAAATGATAACATTTCTTCAGATCTTCATATTTGCGCTGTCTTACTGACTCATTCATGGTGAAACTTTGGAGTGAATATTTGAATCATTTGAAAACTGCGCCGCAATCATCTTTGCAACAGTATACATCAATATTCATCATTTCTCAGGTCAGCAATATTTCTTATCTTTTTCGAGTTGTATTTTTCATTGCACAATTTCATATTCAGTTAGATGTTTTGGAATTACCGGGAATATAGAAAACTTTACTCATAGGAATCATTTTTAGTGCCTCGTTTCATGTGCGTTCACATTCGAAAAAATTTTCATAAGTTGATTGAAAATATACAAATTATTCATGTTCTATGGTGTATTAAAATCGTTCGGTTCTTAGTTCATAAACTAGTTTTTCTATGAAATTATCTTTTTCTGAACATAGTTACACCTTACACTTTGTATCGGGAATTTTCTTGTCCCCTTCATTTTATAATATTAATTGTACAATTTATATATATATATGTTCCAACATCGCTTCATGTGCTGAATGTGGTTCATAATTTTTCGGTTAGAATGGTATCACTTTATGAAAATCACAAAGTGATTTCACTTTGTAGTGCGCTTTTTCCATTTGATTTCAGTGATAAGAGCAACGTCTACCAGTCACTAAACATTATTTTCTCTAAATCATGGCAGCCAAAAAAAAAGCAATAAAATTCTCATTTTTCGTGATATTCAGAAGAAACGATCATGTTGGAATTTATGCTTAGATTCAGATAATGGTCTTGTCAATTTTTGCAGTTATTACCTCTCTGTGATGCGATCTACGATGAATCTGGACCAGGAATATTGTCCGAACTTTTAGAAACAAAATTCGAGAGTCTGTTACGGTATCGAGAAAATTTCCCCACTAATGAAGAAAACGTGGCGCATATTTAGGATGCCAACTTCTTTATTTATGTGCATAATTAGTCTGTTATGTGAATTTACTTCGACTTTCATACCTCTGTTATATACGTCAATGTCAATATTTAGTAGTGGCGTGGTATTAATGCTTCATGGTTAGCAGAAATTATTAGCGAAGTAGTATTCGTAGCGTAAAAAAATCTTTACCTCTATTCATTGAAAATGCTTCTATATCATTTCGTAATTCTGTAATGTGCTTTCATTTTCTAGGTGAGGAATGTATGAGAGTGATGTATGAGAAACATTTTTTAGATCGGCAAAGAATGTCTGCTTCTAAGAAAATTATTATCTATACTTATATACGCGCGATAACTTTTTATTTACAACTTTAACTGAATTTTCAATGATTAAAAAATGACCGGTCTTTTCTAACGGCTTTCCTTTTTTGCTTTGGAAATCATTAATGATGAATGTATAGGTTTTGTTCATGATAAGATTATCTAAAGCAAATTTCTGATAAACATTTGGATATGTATGGATTCTGTGAACTTCGTTGTAAAGTTTATTGTTTCCAAAAGTTTTATCGACTCGAAGTTCTCTGGAGGAATTTAAATTACGTGAAAAACTCAGTGTGTCCTTCTTGTTCCGGAAAGTGTGTATTCAAGGGTACTTCCTTAACTGCACTGATGACAACTTTTTGAGGCCAGTTCATTTCAGTTCACCTGAATACGGGGAAGTTGTGTTTTCGCCAGGAATCGTATGGATGTTATGTTTTCTGTGCCACTCTTTCCTTGTCTTTTTGCCTCTCTCATCAGTAAGATGTTTCGGCGGTGTGTTCTTCTGAGTTGCTTGATTTTTTTCTAGAATCTCGTTAACTGGAATGACTAACTAGTGATGTAAAGTTATGCATTTCACTTAACAGTTGTTTAGACGTCTTGCTTGCAATGAAATATAAGTCGTGTACATCAGACTTTTTGGGTATTTGATATGTACTTGGCTTTGTGTGATCCTTCTTTGTTCCGCTATTACGCTGAGATACAGAACCCTATAGAGTACTGCGTATTGCTTGTTTTTCGATGTCTACTAAGTTTTGTTTAAGGCAATTTTCGACTTTTACGAAAGATTTTATATTGTTCTGGACCAAATAGCGAACACCTAGCGAATACCGAATAGTGAATACATTTTGCTTTACAGAAATAATTTTAGTCATCTTTATGTGCTGAAGTGCTGCTGGTTTGGACGTTAAAGCGTAAATCACCATGTATTCAATCGTCGAAGGTACCAGAAATCTAGTGGATAAGATGCGTCGTCGTGTTATCGATGGTAATTCTGCTGGTGAAAGTTGTTCGTCGTTTGGTTCCAGAATAAAGCTTACAAATGAGTGTAGCGTTCCACCGAGAACAAACTCGATGGGCTATACTGAACTGATGGGAGGTTCAGTGCCTTGTCCGAGTTGTAAAGGCTCTGGACGAATCCCAAAAGGTAAAGTTTAGTTTGCTTTTTTATGTATTGGTCTTCCTATACTGAAAGAAAATGCTTAGTAGAGTTGTTTGTTGCTAGGGAAATCGAATCGACATTTCATTTGGAACAGAATGGTAGAAATTCTTTTTCAGAATTAGAGGAAACATTGGTAGCTCTAATTCCAGTTAATGACGATCGTTTGAAACCTAAAAAAACGTATGTTATCATTTATTTTTTGATGGTTATCCTTTTTAATTTTACTTGGGAAGAATAGGGAAATTTTCCAATTTTCATTTTATTTCTGCATTTAATTTAGATATTATTTTTCATATACTACGTTACAGCTGGCTTTACGTTTTCTGCGTCGTTCTTGGCTGTCTCTCACTAGCAGGTGTTGTAATTTTCTTATTGGTGCCACGTGCGATTTATCTAAGTAGTACAAGGCCACCAGTTGAAATCATAACAGTTTTTGCTCATGACAAAAATCATATCAGTTTTCATTTTATGGTAACTTTTAGACCTGCTTTTGTTATTAATTGGTTGCTTATGACTTTCATTTTTGCTAGCTTCCACAGGTGAATGATTTAAAAATCATTCATTTACGTTAATATATCATACTCTACTATTTTAGCATTTAGCATATTTTTAACTGGCAGCGTAACTGAATCGTATTATATACCAAATGGACCTTTTGCAACGCAGTAGTTCCAAGCCGGTCAATTGTTAATTGCTGTGCGGATGAGCAGTTTAAATTATTGTAAATTGCTCATTTTTTTTAAAAAAAATTTGGTTACCATAGAAAAATCTCACTGCATTATAGATCTGCACATAACATATCCACTGTACTTTTAAAATTTGTACAGCTCAGAAATTTATTATAGAACGAATTCAATATATCGAATGCAAATTATTATTCTGTAAAAGTGCTAAATTCATCAGCCACGATCTTATCGAAGTTTCAACCCTGGTCAACTGATGTCATTGGTGTTGGTGGCAACACCACTGATGTGTTTGTTGGACCGAGAACTAGTCGAGAGCAAACTTTACAGTTCAACAATACAGTGACATTGAAAGGTGGTGTCGCGTAGGTTTTTTTCTAAGAGATTTATTATGAAGTTGCTTGATAAACATTGGCTTTTGTATCAGACATTTTCATCGTATTGAGATGAATTCTATCCTAAAAAAAATATTTTTCATTCTAATGAGATTAGAAAAATGTGGATTTCATTCAGTTTTTTGTGAATTTAAGTGAAGTATTTTGTTTTTGTTTTAGTTTGCGGTTGTTGCGCACTAAAATATTTAGAAGCCACTCCATACTTTCAAAAGCTTCTTTAACCGTTCATTTTTTGTAGGGAATACTGTCAGGCGCCATTTTCGCGGTTAATTTCACTCTATGTTAACATGCAGTTTGACATATCAGTCACATTGGAATATTTAAATCATCAGGAGCAGGCAACTCTCTCGGTTGTTCAGCAAGTCTGTTGTGTACCGTCTGGCAATTGTACTGCTACTGAGTGGTAATGTATGTTTAGATTGGTTTTTTTTAACATTTATGAAGAGTTCGATTGTTTTGGTAGCAGTTGTTGTTTCAGTAATACAAAGAACTTTACGTTATATTGTCACATTATTACTATATGTTCCATACTGTTTTTGAAATTGTGATATTTAGCAATTTTTGTATTTACAAGTTGTTTAGCCGTTTCACCGAATCATAGCTTTCGGTCAGGAATTTTAGTCAATAAAACGGTAAGTTGATAAAGCAACATACCATCATTTTTCGAAACCTGTTTGTAGAAGTCTTCCGTCCCAATGTTCGCACTGAAGTTATTTTTAGTTTTATCTTCGTTTAACGAGATAAATATTTCTCTACATGCATGCAGATTCTTGTACTACATTTCCATGATTAAGGATTTGATCCTACACCGAAACTCTATTTCAAAATATTTCGCCTGTGATTGAATGAAAATTTACTTATATCCTTCCTTGATTGATTCTTATTCTAATAGGTTTGAAATACGCGTGACATGCACACTTATCTGTAGTTGCTTTCGTTTGCTTGATACCATTA
>NW_018108433.1:7662-17354 GCF_000183805.2 Loa loa | reverse complement strand
AGCAATTTTGTATTTACAAGTTGTTTAGCCGTTTCACCGAATCATAGCTTTCGGTCAGGAATTTTAGTCAATAAAACGGTAAGTTGATAAAGCAACATACCATCATTTTTCGAAACCTGTTTGTAGAAGTCTTCCGTCCCAATGTTCGCACTGAAGTTATTTTTTAGTTTTATCTTCGTTTAACGAGATAAATATTTCTCTACATGCATGCAGATTCTTGTACTACATTTCCATGATTAAGGATTTGATCCTACACCGAAACTCTATTTCAAAATATTTCGCCTGTGATTGAATGAAAATTTACTTATATCCTTCCTTGATTGATTCTTATTCTAATAGGTTTGAAATACGCGTGACATGCACACTTATCTGTAGTTGCTTTCGTTTGCTTGATACCATTACTTAGGTCCTATGTTTTACTTGATTTCTTGCTGTCGAAGCTTTCACTTTAATCAAAGTCGTGATTTTAAATCCTTTCTGCAATTACGCTCCAACATGTTTCAGGTGTAATCAGGAGCTCCCTCTTTAATTAAACTAATTTTTGAATTGACATTCATTTCGAAAATTTACTAACCATATCATGCCTCCCATCCTTTTTCTTCTCAATGGAATGTCAAATTCCCTTCTCCTATCCTCCCCTACAACAGTAATCTCCAAGGTTCACCTCACTAATTTCAAATCAAGTTATTAACTCATGATATTATAGACTTTTATTAAGTCATGGGACATGGATACACCGTGGATTATGCGAGTCTTCATTGCATACTGGAAACTGCCATGAATGACGGAGAAACATATTAGTACAATTTTTATTTTCACATCATACGTACACATTAAAACGTGTCGCGTCTTGTGTAAATTTAAATGAAAAAGTAGAAACAATTTCCAAAAATCAAAATAATTTATGCAATGAGTACGAAATACCACAGCAGAAAACTGTATGGAACGAAACAGCAAATTTGCGGCAGTTTAGTGCAAAGCCTTCTTCAGAATCTTATCAATCTGACCATTTAAAATCGATCTCTGTTGCGTGAGTAATCTCATCTTCCAGGCCTTCATGTTTAAATTTTAAAAGGGATGTGTTCGTAGTTTCAATTCAACAACTCTGTAAGAAAAAACGTAGCAAAACAGAAATCTTGTCAATAATTTATTCTCTGTGCAACGATAAATTCCGAGCAGTTACTTTTCTTACAGATTGAAATTAGCAAGACAGTGCAATGAGCAACCAATACTGTGTCATCCCCAACTTATGTTACTCATACATCTTTTTATAAGACACTCTGGATTACGAATGTACAAATGTATACTATAATATTTAAACGAAAACGACTGCTAGAAATAAATTCGCTAGCGCCTACTGCCTGCCTATTCTAAACACTGCTAACCTAAAGGCATCAGATTTTGCGTGGTTTGTCAAATTATTTTGAATTAAACAAAAAACACTTCAGGGAAAACAAATAACATTATTATCGAAAGACATTTCACGTTTTCCTCATGCGTGCATACAATATTTGAAAAAAAAAAAGACAGTGCACATAACACACGTTATCTTACTAGACAGTAGCACACAAGTGGGTTTTTTGAGAAAAAAAATTGCAAAGACTTCCGAAAATTGTGTGAGGAAATTGTTCTGTAGTGGCGGATATCTAAGCAAAAATAACGCATACACAATGAATGAACCATGAAACATTGAGACACACTGTTACAAGGTTGATTTGAATTTCAAATCAAATTAATCCACTTAACTGAAGAGATAAAACAAAGTGTAATGAAAACTTGTTAAACGTACAGAACATACCACAAATTATCAAACGCTGGAGAATTGCATGCTTTTAATATACAATATAACGGAGAAATGAAACGATGAAACAAATTTATTGTATGACTACGCAAAATGACGAGATCGCATGGACAAAACTACGCGCGAAGACCAAAGTTTCATACAAATTAGCTTCCTCAGGACAAGAGTTGATACTCTTTTTTGCAGATAGTGAAGCTAATTTTAGTGAAGTTTTGACATTTCTATATAGTCCTACCCTAAATTTTTAAATTTTGCAAGATACATCAAACATGAGCTAATCGACTTTCAGAAATGAAAGATAAGAAATGAGACTACTCGGAAAAATGAGTCTTACACAGTTTATACTGTAATGCGATAACGACAAGGATAAAATATTGGGGACCTCACTAAGGCATAAACGTCCGGATTTTAGATGAAAGATGGCACTGCGCTATGAGAAAAATGAAGAATTTTGAAACTGAGAGAAAGGCCAGACGAACCATTAACTCTAAAACTTAGCATTCGCTAACATTTACTAAGTCTTCAGTTCCAACTTTTCATCTCTTGGTTATAAGAAAAAACAGCAAGTAACGGGAATCATGGTACAGTTAAAAAAAACATGGAAGTGACATTAAAGTTTAGTGGAATTATCGCACCTTAAAGTTGCGGCAAATTAACTTTACGATCTTCAAATTCTGTAACTACACCGGTTTAAAAAACAACAGAACCAACAGCAAAAAAGAATTGCCAGGAAAAAAAAACACAAATAGGAAATCAGACCTAATTTGAAAGTTGAGCGTGAACCGAACTCCCACTTGAAGCGCAGAATACTGAACAAAAACATCGCATAACAAAACTGTCTCACACAGTGATCACAAATGACTTATTAAAAGTGGTAATTAGCTGAGGCCGTTGTTCTCTGTACAAAAACGTTACGACGTTTTCGGCTGAAATGTGGCTTTTATATTCGATGGAACAGAGATGGAAGCATCACAGCAGAACGGTATGCATAATTTCGGATCAATTGCTCGTTTTGAAAGAAACGACTCATTTTTGTATAACATTTTCTTAACTGAACCTAAAAAGTATATAAGTGGATACCCGGATCTAATAAAATTCCTTACTTGCTGCTTTAACATTTGCTGCTGTCGAGCTACTGTGGCAGAAAAATTATTCTGAGCACTTTGAACACTGATATTTGCGAAAGGAGGTTGCGCTGAAACGCTTCCACTACATCCAACAACAATACCACCGGGACCGCTTACACGTCTCATATACGGAGCTTGATACGCTGCTAAAATTCATCGCTATTGTTGGGCACCAACAAATTCCAAAAATTCTCGCTTATAATTTCTCAGTGTATTAAATATATTAGGACAGGATGATCCCGTTTTATTCGCAATGGTTGTCTTAAATGTTATCTCGAAAAAATTAGCTGAAGAAACCTTCTCCGTTATAATCCTCTACATATATATCCGATACAAAAATGCAATGCGCCAAAGTGAAAGCAACAGAACTGCCAGAAGTTTGTAATTAGAAAAAAAAAAACAACAAAAATAATTACATTGAGTTGTGCCAAATGTTGGGACGGTAATTTCATCCTCGTCATCATAAGACAACGCTTCTAGCGATAAATCTGCCTTACGACGACTACGTCTTGCTGTTCCTCCAGCTTTTGGGGAACATCGTTGCGGTTGCTGCGTATCAGTTACTGTCGTTGTTGAAGCCAACCCACCTGTTAATCTCCGCTCATCATCATTTGACTGCGATAACGGAAGCATTCCGTTGCATACCTGAGCAAATCCGCGTTCCTAAATTTAAGAGTTTAAGGTTACTAAACATTTAACGATGTATGATTGGCATAATAATGATAGGAAGTGCCAAAAAAAAAAGTATTTGCTTCAAATTTAGGTTCTCAGTTTGGTTTTAAAACTTTCGAGGGCCGAATTATTAAGTAATATCCCAATGACAAAGCACCAAGCAATTTCTCGACGACATACAATCTTTCTTCAACTGCAACTGTACTTGAAATCGTTTATATAGTAATTACATAAATGTAAAGCACTCGTATCTCCCAGTTTGTGCAAGAAAAGAAAAAAAAATCTAAGCGATCCAACACAACTTTTTTTTCATTACTCGTAGATAATGTCCAAAAAAAAATATTGGAAAGCTCAGATGTTAAATTATTTTCTCACGCGTCAAAATACACTCTGAAACAAGTTAAAAGAAACTAAATTACTCACTTTTAGCATGTTCAATGACTCATGCCCATTGGTCAAATGGTGCTGTTCAACCGTGCTGTTTGACCTCTGGTCACCACTTCGGTCACTAATTCTTTGATCTTTCTGTTTTCTACCAGACAAAGTTACAGCATGCATTTCGCTATTCCCACCTGAGATAAAAATTTAAGCAATCTAAAAACCATTTAAACAATTTAGTTAGCCTTCTCAGGATCTTATCATCAAAATAATTACATGTGAAGGACTTCAGCTGCCTTAAAAGCGAATCAAAGCACGCTACAAAGAATGAACGCAAAAGAAATAATGGCATATTATGCTTCTTTCTTCAAGGACTCTGATAGAATAAAATATAAAACCAAAGGACTCTTTCCAGATTAAGAAAATAAAGGTGGAACTTGCGATTAACATCCAAGACATACCACATGTAACACCAGGAAGATTATCGCGATTTGTAGAAGCCATTTGCTGAGAAGAGATTGAAGTTTTACTTGAAGGGAAAGCGGAATTCCCCGTCGCCTGACCATTACGAGAACCAATAGCTCCTAATCCTGAACCTTCCATCACACTACTGTCAGTGTTTGAAAGCTGCTGAGCTGAAAAAATTTCGTGTAACTATGATGAGATTATACAAAAATCAGACTAAATGAAGACGAGCACCGAAACAGTAGTACAGCCTGGCTTATATAAATCATTTCGCTCAGCCTGCCAACAAATAATACTAACTTTCTTGGGAGCTCTGAAACTGTCCTGGTTGTTTGGTCGCATTCATCGGTACTGATCTCACACTAACAGTGACGTTGTTACCCATCATTTTTCCTGCATGGGTAGAGGCATTTATATCTTTTAAGTGATGTGCAAATTACCCAACTTAATGACAA
Source organism: Loa loa (assembly GCF_000183805.2). Lineage (NCBI taxonomy): Eukaryota > Metazoa > Nematoda > Chromadorea > Rhabditida > Onchocercidae > Loa > Loa loa. The sequence goes on along the minus strand of NW_018108433.1, from coordinate 12,456 downwards.
CTTTACTATAACACATTATTCAATAAAATTAAATCTGTAAGAGTTCACTTATTTAAGAACAGTTAAATTTAGAACCAAATGAACAACTACCGATCAAATGTACAAATGAAAAATGAAATACGCACTGTCATTAGTCCCAGTCTGTTCAGCCGTCGAAGACTGAGTATTTGCTGATGAACGATTTCGTGACCCACGAAAATAATTCGAAATGCTTGTCGACGAAAGGCTGTCTTGGTCCGAAAGTGCTCGCATAACTACTGCATCTGAATGAGACAATTTCAAAGCAAACAATAAAAAACATAATGAGTCAGACGATCAGTTACTAAGTATTAAAGATGAACCGGGCGAGGTGGAAAGCTCAAGTTCTTTGCAGTTAAACAGATGAAAAGTGAAGTAATCAATAAAATGACGTCCTCTTTGAAACATTTAAAAACTCCACTGTGACCAAGTAAATAATACATTGATTAATGTGGACCAGTTTCGATGAGAACCTGCAAGTTCTTCCTACTAGATCTTTTCCTTTTCAGATTCTTAACTTTTCTGCGACTTTTAAAGGTAACGCAAGAAACAACATTTCATGTGTACCTATTGTAGAATTGATAGGATCCTTATCATATTCAATGGAAGCGACGTTTGAATCAGTGGTTGGCGCTCGCGGCGTTGCTTCACCTTCTGAAAATATTTTTGGATTTAAATGTTATTCATCAGATTTAATCCTTTAGTAATGCCTATTAAATCATTGGTCGAGACAGTGAATGGTTTTCAAATTTATACTCAAAAAAACGTCTCCAACATTATAATAATTAGAGAGGCATATATGAACACATTCGACTTTAACCAAATGAGGAGCTTTTTTTCAATGCAGTAGAACCACTACGATTCCGCTACAAAAAGCATTCAATGATGGAAGTTATCTAAAGACGGGTGAATCATTCGGTAATGAACTCACTATTTCTCAGTTTAGTCATCCTAAGCTCATTTTACAGTTACATGGAAAGTGCGGAATCATGTTCAGTTGCATTAAATACAAAATGAATTGATAATAAGCAAACCGACCTGATCGAGATGATCGTAAATCATCAATTCGTCCACAATTTGGATGCAGCTGTGACTGTGAGTGCACAGTTGGTGGAGCACTAAGTGGTGTACGAACAGACTGATGTTGCTGTTGCGGTAACGGAGATGTCGCATACTGCTGATGTGTTACTGCAATATGTCTCGACTGCTGCTGCTGCTGTCGGGTAGCAAAGCTGTTGCCATCTTTTAATGGTGATGATCGAGGAGTATAAGGGCTAGGGGAACAATTTGGCTGTGATGGTGGACTCATAAATAAATTGGTTGTCCCTTGTGGTTGCTGTTGCTGCTGTGATGAATAACCCTGAGAAAGTGATTGCTGTAGTTGTTGAGATAGACTGAGAGCACCCGGAAAGCCAGATTGCCGCATTTGTGTTTCATTACACATTTGTCGCATGTAACCAACACCCTGCTGTTGCATTGGTAATTGAATGTCGTAACGATTTTGAGGAGGCAACATACGACCATAGTACTGCTGCTGTTGTTGCTGTATGTGTTGCTGAGTACTTGCTGGCCGTTGTTGCATCTGTTGATGGGAAGCCATCAATGTGGCCCCAAACTCGCTCGACTCGGTCATTGGTTCAATGGAATCCAAATCACTGTAATCGCCACCTAAAAATGAAATGTCCTATCAATAGCTGCAATATTTGCAATATGTTAATTGACACCTTCGATATTCGTTTTATGAAATTTATATTTGCAGCACCAAAAATTTGCATTTTTTAAAGTTAAAATACCTTCAAAATTAAAATTAACAATTACCAACCAGCAGACAACTTACAGTCATCAGCAATATTAGCACCCAGTTCATCATCCATTTCAAAATCGCCTCCACCTTGTAATACCGGCAAGCAGCTCTTCGGTTGCATGTCTAGACATTGTTGTTCTGCAGAGAACGGAGGTGGTTGCTGTTGTTGTGGTTCTTGTATTTGCACTGGCATTGTTTGTTGCTGCTGAGGTCGTGCAGGAACACCTACTTGCTGTTGTGATGATGAAGGTTGCGGATAAGTTAAACCAGATGGAGGTGTTTGTTGGTTTGGTGGCTGCTGATAAACCATATTTGGCTGCATAAGTCATAATTAAGCTTGGTTAAAAACCTAAGTTCACCAAATATTGTCGAGTAAATGTTGCTAAACAAATTAAAATTATTCATTTCATGAAAAATCTAAGCTTACTTGCTGTTGCTGATATAATGGCGACATCGCGCTGCTAGACTGTGATGCTGGTGAGTAGTCAATGGACGCATTTCGACTAGTCATAGGAGATGTATGGACACTGCCAGATGAACCAGCACTCATATCGGATACTGCAAGAGAACCAGTATTTCGAAACAGGAGTAATCACATTTCTTTGAGATCTGCTTTGATTTTAAATGCTTTAATTTTTACGTGATCTACATCTATTATCAAAGCATTTGTCTTATTGTGGTGACATATCGCTTATTTTTCATAATTACCACAGTAACGCGCCATAATAGTTATCTTGTATTAGAATATAGTATGATCTGAGGACAAAAATTTTATTTACTGAGAATGCTCCAAATGTTTGTCACACATCATGCACGCAGTAACATTAACAATCATTTTCTAACAAACAAACCGTTATCCGCTTGAGGATACATCATTCGTGGATGATGCGTCTGATTATTTTGCCAGTGATGCTGCATCTGACCACTATACATCATCTGTGTCCGTTGCTGTGGCATAATCTGGAATTCAAAATCATCACATCGAAATTCTTGTTTTTAAAAACAATAATATATCCTCAGCACACTACCCTAATTTTAAGCAAATAAAAAATTATGATAAACAAGTAGTTCTGGAAGAACGTCAGGGAAATAGGTAATGGAAAACTAAAAAATTTGGAATATAGCTGATAAAACTTCCTTGTCTCCTTTGCTGAAAAACCATGAAAAAAATAAAAAGCCTAAAACGCACTTGTTGCTGGTGCTGTGGAATCCAAACGTTTTGTTGTTGATAAAAGGAAGAATTCGAAGATGGATTCTGAAAATTTTTAAAAACAGTAACAAATTACTGTGAAAGATTCGAAAGGCGACCATCAAACAATAGTTCGAATTATAAATCACAATTAGAATATAATCCCAATTCCAAATTCGTCAAAAAATTCTTTTCAATGAACAACCTGCATCACTGGTCCTGTTTGTGCAGAAACAGCCGGAGGAGAACGAAGAGTTTGTGGAGGATACCCTTGCGAATGTTGCGCATAAGTTATTCCTATATTCGGCTGTCCACTATGCATTACCTGGAAACCAAGATTTATCATTATATACCCATTTAAACTCCCTAATATGGGTGTAAGAAGAACTACACATTAGTTATTTCACAGAACCTGAGTACTTCGACAGGACCTGAATAAGCTACTAATATTTGCTATTATGCAAAGCACTAAAAAGCATAGTTATCTGAGTGTACACCAGAAACCTCCGTATGTGTACAATCTACACATGGAGTTTCTCGTGTTCATAACTGTTTTTTACGAGAGTTCACAGTTTGGAAATTAACCCACTCCGTTTAAAATACCAATATTTTGATTATGTTTATAGTGTTTTTAATAAGCCTACATAAAACAACAGTGCGATTAATTTGTAAACTGATGAAGACAAAACTGCATATATATACAACCTGTGACATGACTGTAGGCCTATCCACCGTATGAGCATTTGCAGAAGGCACTCGGTTATTCATCTGCTGCTCCATCATGAACTGCTGTTGCGCTGCCGCAGCAGCTGCAGCTTGCTGCGCCATTTCAGCTTCTTTCAACTGCTTTTTAGTTGGTCGTTTTCTTTTCTTGGGAGGAGGAGCGGCAACAGGCATTTGACCCCCAGCTGCGCCTATATCCTTAAAAAGCAGCAACGTGACTTTTCTTTGAACATTTCAATATTTCAAATGTAAAGCAAAACAGATAAATGCCGAAAGGAATGAGACTTTATGAATTCAGAGGTTAAAATCGAGATAATGAATGTGAAATGCGATACATTTGTTGCGAAGTCGGGAAATGAATAAACATATGACAAAAAAATCGTAAAAAAGTTAAGATATTCTTTCGTTTTCTGCTGAAATCAGATTTTTTTCACCTGCTCTAAAGAGACTGTCTGCTGGAAATGAACTGGCATTGGCTGTCCAGAAAGTCTTGATTGTTGTTGCACATGGATGTAATGAGGAGGCATCATTTGTCCCTGTTGGTGTGCATAAACAGTAGCTTGCTGCTGCGGTATTTGTCCGCGGACTGCGAAACCCTTAAGGATAACATAATTGAAACACCTTTTTTTCTCTACGTCGCTAACGAGGAAGAACATATTTGGTCAAAGTTTTTAGCGTTAGCACAAACGGAAATACCATTATTAAAAAGTAATCATTTGTAATGGGTCATACAAAACTGAAAAATCAGACATTTTATCATTATTGAAATCAAAGAAAACCATTCAAAACCTACAGCAAGCATTGGGCGTCTCTGGTTATACTGAGGATAATATGCCTGAGGTAATTGCTGCGCTGGTGCACTTTGCTGCTGAGGAGAAACTATTTGTTGATGCCTTTCTATACTGACCTGAAATATGCAGTCTGATGCAGTTCACCTATCATGATCTTCCTGACTATCTTCATTTTATATTTCTTTGGAATTAAAATGTATTCATTCCAAAAGCTAATAATATTAATAATTAATAATAATAATAATAATAATAATAGTAATAATAATAAT
>NW_018108433.1:0-7215 GCF_000183805.2 Loa loa | reverse complement strand
AATAATAATAATCATAATAGCAATATGGACATGACCCAAAGCAAGCATTCAGAGCAAATCCAACACGTTGAAGGCTGTAGGTTCTGTATTAAAAAATTATTTCCGTTGTGCCGCATTCATTGTCATTTCCGGCGAACAGTTGATAAATATATCAGGAAAATACAAAAAAAAAAAAAAATAAAAATGCCTCCTGAGGCGTTGGCCTCATATGCTGTTGTTCAGAATGTGCATGTGTCGAGGTAGGTAAGTGAGAACCTTCCACAGGGGTTGCTGAAGGACGCATTCGACCAGGCTGCACTGCCGCATTTATTGCGTTTTGCCCCATATACGGATATGGCGAATAACCTGCATATGTCAAGAACAATTAAAAAAATTTAAATCTTTCTCCTTTTACTTGAGATGTGCAATTGGTGCTTTTTTAATTTATCCAAAATTTGCTTGTATGCTGGAAAAAAATGTATCAGTTCTTTTACAGAAAAAAGGTACCATACCAGCAGTTCCCTGAGTTTGTGGAGAAGGCGCAGACATATGCTGCATTACCGAAGCAGTAGAAGGACGCGACATATGCGTATGCTGCAAATTATGCATGCCGGCGCTAGCAACTGGTGATGAACTTCTGAAGATTTAACGACGTTAATAAGTAATAAAGAGTATGTTCAGATCTACAGATTTATAATATTACATACAGCAGTAGAACTCTATTATGAAAAATATAACAAATTGAAAAGTTACTATCTTATTCGGTCAATCCCATCAACAAACAGTTGCATGCAATAAGAAATATTCAAGACAACATTCTAGGCTGTTAGTTATTATTTGTCTTGCCAGAGCAAGTCAAAACTTATTGACTGACTATAACATAAAAATAATGAGGACGAGAATGATACACTGTCTAGACAGAAATGACTGACGTAAATAAATGACCACCTGTAAAATTATGATGGTGAACGTGAAAGGGAAAATTAAGCTGCATTATAATTAGCAATGTGAACAAGTTTTCTCCTGTCATTACCTTAGTAAGTTGACCAGCAATGGGCTGCTGGTATTAGATGCAGTCTGCGGTTGCTGCTGCTTCGCAGAACCTACTACAGCAGTTGCACTGGGCTGTCCAGTAGTCGCTCCCACATAACCATGCATCCCGACCACTGTCTGATATACATCATTATTAATCATACCAGCTTTTCGTTTACTTGGTGCATGACCGGTTGAAGTTGATGGCGTCAATTCATGTCGGCTATTCTCACTATAAAGCAATACATATAATGGATGCGCATATCTTAAATGTAAAATGTATTTAGTTAATTAGAAAAACTTCCACTTTCTACTGAAAAGAGGTTTCAAAACCCGTCATATCTAAGCAAACTTGCGTCAGAATAACCTTTTTTCTAATTTTTCAAAAACAAAAATTCTAAAAATTTCAACTGAATAGTGCACCTCTGATAAGAATCATAAACACGTGCTCGATCAGCTGCATTAGCATTCACTGGCACACCAGCCAAAGAATTCATTTCAGAACCTGCGCTGGGATATGGAAGTGAAAGTAGGCTTAGCGTTGCATCATTCACAACCACTGGTAATAGATTTGATTCACCCACTTTCACTGAGGTTATACCTGAAAATGTGAGATCGAATTACATATTCTGCGTAACACAATGTTTTTTCATTAGAATTAAAAATAGAGAATATTTTCGAATTTAAAACAGGAACTAAAGAATAATAAACAAATGCGGAGGCACTACCACCACCTAACTCTATCGCTTGAAATGAGGCTGAAACTACAAAAAATTATGGAATATGCAAAACTTGTGATAAAGGAGCCAGGTAATTTTGTGACAGCGCAAACATGCGTTGCGGGTTAGAGAAGTTCGAATGAACCGAAACCTTAAACGACTTAGTAGACCGTTTAGCCACTTTCTTGCGCTTCATTTTAAAGTCTAAAATTATGCAAGTGAGAGCCAATTTGGAATAAAAGTTTATAACATTGAAACCATACTTAAATGTTTCAATGTAGTTGGTTGTTTCAATGCTATCCGCAATAATTTAAGGGAAATATTAGACGGTAACAAAAATCTGCAACGACGACGTATAATTCGAGATAATTGGCAATCCTGTAACGTTGCTTTTTCGTCAAAAATATTAGTATGAGCTGTACTGGTAGATGGATAAGTTTCGTCTGTCAGCGTTTCTGAACTGGACGACAAAAGGATATCGTCCGTTGGGACACTCGATGAAGGTTCATAATTGCAGCTGCTGCTCTTCTGTTCTTCCACTGAAAACAATAACATCTTTAACGTTATCTATGTTTTAAATGTAATTCAAACATTCACTTTCTAATATGCTCATAATACCATCTATAACACCAAATATGTCCTTGTAATAATATTTCATTTGTTTTTTCAGTTTTTTAAGTATTATTTTCGACTCTGTAACTTTTCCCTCCCATAATAGAAATAAAAGTGGATGGACTCTAAAATTGCTGTCTGTAAAAATGTCATTTCTGCTACAGCGTTGGTTCGTATTCCTCCTCAATATATCAGTGAACACTGCAACACTGAAACTAATATCATATTGAAGCATTCCAAAAGTTGTCGTCAGCACTCACCTTTGTTGAATGTTGTAGGGCAAGGAGTCAATATACGACCGTCAACTGCTGATGAATTGGAAAGGTTTGTAGCGCCAGTCGCACAATCAGGTTGTGACGATGAGGAGGATGATGAACAATTAGGAAAATTTGTTGGAGTTCCTGCCGCTGAAATGGACGCTGCCGGAGTTGTCCTATCAGTTCCAGAGAGATTATGTGTTTCTGCTGTTGCTTGTTGGTTGGTACCAAGCGACCGCTGCTCAGATTGCGGTTCTACACAAATACCGGCACACGACCACTGTTCGTTCATGCGGCATTCATAAGACGCTGTAAATAATATTTCCTAAAAACAATATAGGTTCTTTTCATTAGTAAATTATTTTAAAGTCTGTAAAGAGTTAATGAAAGGAAGTTATACGATAAAATTTTCCTTGGGATTCACTGCTTAGAATGCAGATGAATTCCGTACAACCGAAAACAGTTTGAAAGAGAGAGAATAAAAAACTGATTTTACGAAGACGTCGCATTAGTTTTGATAGAACGAGCGCGACTATGCCTAGGAAATTATATAAGGTAACCATCGAAAACATTAACGACCAAAGCAAACAATGAAACTTGGGTAAAACACTGTATTTGATTTTAAGCAAACTCACATTTTGCGCGAAAAGCTCTTCACCGCCGAATTTTGGCCGCGTTCATTAGATTATCAAAAAACTGAAAAAATGGAACAATAGACAAATTAATTCACATGTCTAACATCTCGTTATACGTATACGAAAAAGCGATTAAAAATAAGCAGAGATAATTGCATTACAAAGAGTACTCATCCTATTCCATGTCCCAACAATTTCCTTTTATCCTTTGAAGATTTAACATTTGCTTTTATGAAATTTTATCGTTTTACATCCATAGTTTCAACATGTTGTCTATTACGTTCGTTTCCCTCACTTCAATTTAGATTCTTTCAGTGTACTTCCCAGCCAGTGTAAAGCCCGGAATGCCTTACAACACATTTTTTCTGCTAGTAGCACATATGCATACCGAGTTTGCCGGATATTTACTACTTCGTTATTGGTTGTGAGAGAGCTTATCAAAGTGTACGAGCAAAGTTCTCACCCTCAACCAACACTTCTCTTCATAATCATCATACCTTCGTATCATGAGCCACATGATGATCGTTTAGCCAAAACTTATCCAAACAATGAAAAAGGATAAAAGGAGGAAACAGTGTTATCTACGTGTTGAAGTATCTCGCCTTAAGTAATAATCAAAGTAAAATCCACAAGAACTGACACCTACTACAAGAGCAAACAGCAAAAGATTGTAAACAACGTTTAGTATGTCGAGTAATATCTTCCCATGTTATTATATCACCCCATCTCTCGGACACCGTACATTACTCGTTTGCTTCATTCATTCACACCGCTTCCAAATTTTTCGAAAGAAGTTGGAAGTAGCCTTATCTCGTTATACCACTCCCCTCAAGTTACCAATTTATTGCTAATCAATAGTGACGTCTGCGCAGCCTTGAATGCACATTTTACAAATTCACAGATAAACGATTACAATTTAAATTTAATCAAAGCAAGGGATCATTAATAGCCTTCTAACTAGTTGACGCATTCAAGATCAGAGCAGTCCCAACCGAATATCTTCAATTGCGAGTTCTAGTAAAATAATATGTTCCTTCCTTAGAATCCATAAAACAAGATTAGTTGTCATCAACTAGACATAGTTACGATATGTCCCATATCCATCTATATTAGCATCCACATATAACAGAACTGAGGGACAGAGATACAAGCAATCCTCCCGAGTACATAGAACTTCCAGGATTAGCTCCTACTTTTTTGCATGGTCCAGAGTATACAAGTGCGAAGACATTGTATATGAGGAGATTTGCATGCACGCTTAATTTGGTATAAAAAACTGAGATGAAAATAAACCAAAATTGTAAATTTAAGTTGAAAATAAAAGAAAAAGAGAGAAAACGGAATAAATATCCATAACATACAATATCTTCACACGGAGCACGTTATAATAATACGCAGCAGCCGATTTACCACCCTTCTCATCAGATCGATATTTGATAACCAGAGATGAAGTTAGCAGGAACATCAAGTGACAACGGAAAGCGAAGGCAAATGACCTTTACAGCATCAAGTGGTACATTATGTGAAACACTTGATGTAGATGATGGAAACTTTGAATGTAAATTGAAAAGAGAATAACGGAGTGTCCATGCAGTGGATACTTCTATGACCTAATGTGTACTGTCATGGAGAAGAGATCAGATAATCACAGCTACAACTAAACGAAAAATGATTGATCCTTGGAGGTTTTATGATATTCATCACTATACGCTGCTCATGCTATGTACACTAGCATAGTACGTGGACCAGTTGCATTTTGCTGTAGTAGGGGTGTAGCAGCATTAACACTATAAACGATAGTTAGAGTAACTTTCGGCGACAACGAATCCCGTACAAGTGACTGTCATACTCCGAATGAATGTGATATAGCTGGGCTGTTGGCCAGAACGTCGCCCGCTACACTGATTACTGCCGTACCACACAATGCTACATTACAAAATGTCAACCGAGAGACCGAGAGGGGAGTGCTGCAGTCCCAGTACTAGCAGCGGGTAGCATACATATATACACACAAGCACACAGTAAGGAGTGGTCAGGACGGGTTGGCACTCTTCCAAGGGTAGCAAACAACTGGTGTGAAGACTTCATAGGTATGTTGTTTGGGTAGCCAGTAAGAGAATAAGCAAATATTCCTTTGGGAGAAGAAAACACTCGCCATGTGACGCGGCGTGCGTGCTACACCGCGCTGCTTTCTACAAGAATACTCAACGCGACGCAATACCTGTAGAAGCTAAGGATCCGCTGAGCAGCGGCATTAATAGCGACAGCAGCGAGCAGCACCACCAGTCCTTTCCCTTCTCCTTCGTCTTTGCCTTTCCCCCTCCAGTTTGCGAACGCCTCCGCCATGGGACCGCTCGCATTCGCAAATGATCCACGTCCGCTGCATTAGTGCGAGCGACACTGCCGCGCTGCACGATGATTGCACCATCGGCTTTGTCATAAGCGAAGGCATACGGTAGATGGGCGCCTTCTTTAAGCATTGCCGACCTTGCACACATCGATTGAAGGAGACATCCAGAGCGGCACCGTCCCGTTAGGTTAACGGATAAGACGCAGTTGTCGGTCGAGTGAGGCATGTGATGCTGGGAAAAAGATGTGGTCAGACAGACCTGCTAGAAGGTCACAGTTCGTGCCTTCATCTCATTGAACACATTCCCGCCCTATCGCCTGAAATGCTCGCATTCGACGTGCATTAACTATTTCCATGATAACGCTTACGTCCAATTCCGCACAATAAATATGTGAAAGATCGTTCAGCCAAACGTGAATGATCAAAAGCTGGGTCAGCTAATAAACACGACGCGCAGCTGCATTCCATCTTTCCGAAATCAATCGTCCCAACATTTCTTACCTGTGTAAATCCTTAGCTTTGCAATTAACATCGCTCACGACACCAGTTAACCATGTCTCCACTAGCTGTCCATCTAGTAACTGAGTCATGGGTAATTTGAATGCAAATGTCATGGTTTTGTACAAAGTTTATGGTCTGAATTTTGAGACATGTATAAAAAAACAACATAACAATAAGAACAGTGGAAAGCCTAGTCGAACAATCCGAATCCCATGTCTTCGTCCGATTCCTCTTTCTGTTCCTCTTTCTTCTCCTCTGAAAACACATTTCTTTGTCCTTTTTGACAGAAAACAAAAAACAATAACTTCGTAATCTCAAGAAGTTTCAAATCAAATACTGAACCTTTTTTGGATTCTGTCTCCAACACGTCAATGGGAGTTACTGAAGCAACTGGAGCCACTCTTGATACTGCATCAACTGAAGGCACTGACGAGATTTTTGCCAGACCTGCTGCAATTACCTGCAACTTTTTAGGAAACATACCCGTATCCTTCTATCGGAATTGATGTCTTCACTTAGAATCATTATATGATTTTTACTTTGCAGAGCTTTTCTTCAAACACCCTAATTAATACAAATTAGCCTAATCTGAAATGCCAAAACCTGTCAAAACATACTAGATTTGTATAAAGCTTATCGGATAGAAAATATCAACGTGATTGGCTAACCAAAGCCAAATAATTTCGGAAATGAAATTTAGAGTTGACAGGACGTTGCACCTAACTCTATATAAATTTGCACATCTTCAACTGAAAATGAACAAAACCTAAAAAAAAAATTCCTTTTTCCCACATGCATATAAAGCAGAAAGTTTTATGAAAAGGCCATTTGCAAAATGCCTAATTTTCAACAACATGACGAAGAGATATACCTCATCAATGGATTTCCCGGACAAGGCTAACACCACTTTATTCGCATCTTCCATATCAACATCACATCCAACTGATCCTGTAAAACACACAAAATGTGTTCCCTGGTTTGCATTTGTTAGGCAACTTGCGCAACTTTCATCGTGTCATATATTGCAATAGATCTAATAATCTTTGTGGACAAAGTGGGTGCACATGCATATACACATAGGTACTTGTACTTTCCCTGTATGTGCATATTATATATATGTACATACATAT
>NW_018108432.1:92425-95731 GCF_000183805.2 Loa loa | reverse complement strand
GGTTTCATTCCGGTCAAGTTGTTATATAAACATCTCGATATGGTTTTTTTTTTTTTTTTTGTATGTGTGTGTTGTACATGTTTCAACTCCGGAAATCTTCTCAAACCATTCAATAAATGACATTTCTTCGGTGAATTGTTTACAAAATTCACCTGTGTCATTACTTTCCTCTTCTATTCTACAGTGTGAAGATTTGGGGATATCATGAAGGATGTGCGAAATTAGTTTAAAGGAAGAAGAAGATAACCATAAAAAGACATATTTTAGCATTTCGTTTACCGATCAATTGATAATTCTTTTTGGCTATTTCATATCAATGCTAACATTGCATTAAGATAAATCTTTTTCAACTCTTTTCCATTCTTAACGAAACAATTACGTTTAACTATCCTTCATAAAGTTATTAATTTCTGATATCACTTTTTCTTCCAGTTTATTATCACGTTTATGTTTAGATTACTGTTGCACGCTATTAGTTCATGAAATTTTATACATTATTTAAAATTTTTTACCTATGCAAAAGTTTAAATCGTTTTAAAATAGCCGTTTAATCGTTTCCTGTAACTTTGGCACTTTAATTAAGTACATTGGATGTAAGGACTGATTGTGATATCCTTCGTTAATGAAGGAAGCACATTATATGTAATTCATTGAATAGTATTTATTGTTAATTTTTATTGCTTACCGTACTGCCAAAATTTCATCATTCCTCTGTTTTGCCCATTTTGCCAAATAAGTTGAAATAGTTTTGAAATGTTGAGAGAAAAAAAAAATGCTCGGAAAAACTATCAAATCATGCTTTTCTTTCCTTTCTTGCAAATCTCCAACATTTATGCAAGAAAATATCATCCTGAGATAGTATAATTGCCACAAATTCTAGTATAATTAATAGCGATAATATGATATAGGGCTTTCTCTTCCTTCCTTAGCAAAAGTAGATGGTTGACATTGAAAGAAGCAGTCTTGATGTCACACTTCTGTGACATGGTCTCAAGCTAGTTTCATCAATTCTTTCTTTTTAAGTGAAAAAAAAAACGGTTATTTGTGAATAATTTTTGCATTTCATCTTCCTCTTTTGTTTTTCTTTTCTCTTCACCTTAATTTTGAAATCTCCAAAAATTGAATTAACCCTTAAATTTCAAATGCTTTTTGTAATTCAATCATAAAATATATTCGAGAATAGGCATTTGGATTATTGGCGCATACAAATGCGGCTTTTTTGATGTTCAAATGTTTACCGTGATAAAAACAATGCCCCAGAATTTTGTTTTTTATAGACAACTTACAATTTCATAAAATTTTCTAACCTTATAGTGAATCGATTGAGACAATGGCAGAATGAGATTAAAAAATAAATCCTGAGCAAGTCTTGAAGCCCAGAGTATCAACATTTGACCATGGGCTGTATTTGACTGGGCCATAAACAGCACTGATCGAAGAGAATGGAAGAGTGCTGAGATTGTGTTGTATCATCAATATTTCAGTATTAGCTTGAATTATTTCACAGCATGACTTGTCCGGATGTTTCACTATAAATTTTGATCAGCATTTTTCTCCTTTTCAAAGCAAACACTATCGCAGTTTGTGTTTAGCTTTCCTTATGTTCTAGTCTGTTGTCTCGTGTCAAAAAAAAAAAAAAAAACTCTGCTATTATTTGTTTCCTTCCGTTTTTGAAAATAAAAATGAAAGGGAAAAATTTTTTCGCTACAATTAACCATTATTAAATAAACTTAAGTAAGTACAATTGAGATAAATATAAGTTAATTAGGAAAATGTTTTCGGCACTAGAAAGAAAGTATTCGAATATTCTGGAAAAAAAAAGGGAAAACTAAATGACTGATGATAAGGCAAAAAAGTATGATCGAATTGTAACTATAAATTAAGTAAGCAAGTAGTAAATAATTCTTAACATCATACTGCTAAAGAAAGTTAAGTCTTGTCATGATAATATTTATGTTGAAAATTTAGCGAAGATGGGATAATTTCTAGAAATTACTACTCATTGTGACGATGATTTCAATGTGAATACAATAATTTGCATATTTCATCAGATTTCTGAATTAAAAATTCTGAAAATTATATCTTTTCATTTGAAAATTCTCAGTATTGTTAATTTACGAATTATTTGGCATGTAAAAGTTCTTTCAAACTTGGCTTTTCTTAACCACCATCCATTTATTATCTCGACATATGCATGTATTTTGCGTATCTTTGATTTAGTCTCAGAATAAGTAGTTGTAAGGCGTGGAATATGTCATCTTCAATGGAATTCACTTTTTCTTAGTAAAATTTTTGAAGACATAAAATCTTTGAAATCATTCCATGCAAACTGCTATTCGCAGTTAAAAAAGTAGTTTGCTTTAACATATCGGTACTGTGGAGTTTTCTAGTTTTTTATTAGAAATTGAACAAATGAGTTTGTAATAATCCAATCATAAGAATTTCGATAGATCCCATAATCGCAATGTAAGATTGATATTAAAGAAATGTTTATATTTGATTATATATTAAAAGATTAATTTTATACTAATTATTCAAATACAATTCAAATTCATCCCAATACTATATTTAATTTTAAGGAATGAAAAGACAGATGTCAAAATTTGCTTTAAAAGTGATAATATTCAAATTAAAATCTTATTTGAAACGAATTATTTTCTGTGTTATTGATGTAATAATTATTATATTAATGATTGAAAGATTTTATTCCCAGAAATTTCTCATCTACTAAAAAAAAAAAAAAACAATAATTCTTCCAATGGCCAGAAAATGATGCATCAATGAATCTGACAAAAAACTTTTGAAGAATGTATATTGCATTTCATCAATCCATTTGTGGGAAAAATTTCACATTTTTCCCTCAAATAAAAATGTGAAATTTACTAGCTTCTCTTCCTCTCTTCCAAAACTTTTATTAAAATTCTAAAATTCATTTCACTTCCATAAGCATAAACTTTCTCATTTTTTTTTCCACAATTTTTTTTTTTTTTGATTTTCTTTTTCCATTTTAATTTTGCACAGTTTCAGGATATTTTCATATTATTGCGATATTATATCGTTAGCCAGACTTCGTATTCGTTTACATACCAAATTTAGCCTTTATTTTATTTAACCCATTCTTATATGTATTATCTCTTGAAGTACATGTTGTTGTGTCATCCATATTTTGTAGAAATTTGAAATGATATAAATGAGTAAAATTAGACCAACAAATATACGCTAAGATACTTAGACTAAAATATTTTTCTCCTCCAATTTCATTCATTTAACTTGAAATGGATTTCAAACAAAAAAAAATTTTTTTTC
>NW_018108432.1:84335-92290 GCF_000183805.2 Loa loa | reverse complement strand
TTTCTTTTTCCATTTTAATTTTGCACAGTTTCAGGATATTTTCATATTATTGCGATATTATATCGTTAGCCAGACTTCGTATTCGTTTACATACCAAATTTAGCCTTTATTTTATTTAACCCATTCTTATATGTATTATCTCTTGAAGTACATGTTGTTGTGTCATCCATATTTTGTAGAAATTTGAAATGATATAAATGAGTAAAATTAGACCAACAAATATACGCTAAGATACTTAGACTAAAATATTTTTCTCCTCCAATTTCATTCATTTAACTTGAAATGGATTTCAAACAAAAAAAAAAAATTTTTTTTTTTACTTTCATGACTACATGATATAAAGCAATTTCATCGATGTTGTGAACATCTTTTAAATTGATTCAATGTTGAATTCTCAGGCAATGAACGATAATTGCTACTCTTTCTAAGCCTAAATTTTGATAAAATACTAATTTAAAAATGATCACAACACATTTTAATCATCTATTTTATTTTTTCTTTTCCACTATCTCCCAACCTAATGCAATATTACAACCATACATTATTCCATATTACTTTTAATTTTTTTTTTTCTTAATTTAAATCAACAAATTTATCATAGAATTTAGACTAGTTTTAAAAAAAAAACATTGTATATGTATAAATAAATTGCGTGACACATAATCTATTTTCTTTAATTTTTTTTTTTTTGTTTAAATACATTTTAGTCTTTTTTTTTTACATTTCTCGGAAAAACTTTTTCAAACTTTGTTCATTTTCCACTTCCGCAAAAATTCTCCTGAAAATGAATATTTTAAAACATTTTTTTTTTTTTTTGTTGCTGAAACTGGAAATCCTTTTCATCATATTGATTTATATTTAGCAACATATCTTCATTTTAATGCTTAATAGATAAGAGTGAAGATCACTGATTAGTTTTAAAACTTTCCCTTTCAAACAATGCATGATTGTCTTTTTGGGAAATTCTTGCTTTTGAATGAGAATTAGCTGTTAAAAAGTTAACTCTTGAATATGTATTGAATATCATACTTAATTACTGGAAATATTTGAAAAGGAAATTTTTTTTTTTTCATCCTCTCGCTTATAAACTCATTGATAAATGTTTTACCACTAATTAAATGAATTTAATTTTTTATACCGATGTTTTTCTTTTCTTTTTTTTTTTTTTTGTTAAAATGGAATAGTTCAGGATATAAGGATGATAAAAAAAAAAAGTTGATTAATTAATTTGATAGCTTCATCCTTCTTTTATTTTAATATCCTATTTGTAAGAGTGAAACTTGCTAGATAGTTGAAAGCATCCAGAAGTTGATCGAATCAAATTGAAGAAAATAACAATGAGGAAGAGAATTCATTGCCAGGAACGAACACCGATAAGGCAATTCATCCACAAACATATTATATGGGAAAAGTACATCATTTGAAAATCCATTTTTAACTACTAATAGCAACTATTCCTCTAACATCTTCTTTCAAAAAAAAAAAAAAAGAAAAAAAAAGGGAAAGAAAAAAAGCCACATTTCCAGGACTGATAATTCCAGATTTTTTTTTCCCCCTTTCTTGTTGACATTTATTCCGGCGGAAATGCTATGCGAAGAAATGGAATGACAAAGTGCTTGGCGGGATAAATGCAATTGAAAATGATGAAGTTCATTCCTGTTAATGCTAAAGCTCGAAAGAATTCAACTGTCATATGATAAGTGTGTATTTTCATTCAATCATATAGCAGCAGAAGCTAAGCTAGTGAATTGAAATATGTAGATTTTGTCACATTTGTTGATTTATATTATAATAGAAATGATTTTAGGTTAGCTGAATTAGACAAACTTATTCAAGAATACAAGAGAAAGATTAAAGATTAGTCGTTGTTAAATGGTTGAAAAAAGATCTTTTGAGTAAATTGAAAAATGTCTTTGAGCTAAAAAGGTTCAATTGATCATCCTGAAAAGACTCATTACTGAACGAAAGCGCTCTACTTGCATTCGTATTTTCTTCAATGCCTTCCGCTTTTAAGGATTACCATTTCCTTTTTTAGTCATAGGCCAATTATTTCCTCTTTCCTTCCACCGGAAACACATTAGTGAGAGAAAATCATACAAAAACTGCTCTTTTTGAGGAGAGTGTTATTCCGTACCGGAACCATTTCAAATCACTGAAAAAGCTCCAGCCAGGTATTATTAAACTACTAAGTGACATGTATGTATATGTGACACTCGAAGATTTAGTGTTATTTTTGAAGCATTTATTTTATTTAATCGGTTTTTCTATGATTTAAAATTAATTTAATTTTAAAATTTACTCATATATGTTATTTATATCACTATATGTTAAAAAATTAATTAGTTAAATGGTTTCTTAATTTATTCAAAAATTAAACGATCATTTAGTTTACTAATATTAACAGCATACATATTATCACTCCTGAAGTTATCACAATTTGTAATCATCACAGCTGTATTGCAACAATCTGATCTCTCCAAATGATTTCTTCTTTTTCTACTTCCTTCTAACCTTATCGCATCTTCTTATCTTTCGATATCTTCTACTTATCTTTGTGTAACTATCAAGTTCCCTAAAGAATGATATATTGAAGTTATTGATTAATATGTTACTAATATACGGATGATTATTTGATTGTACGACCTTTAAACTTTACCTAAATATTCCTTTTCTTTTTGTTTTTCGCCTATTATTTCATTCATTCTTTTCTTTGCAATTTATTCATATTTTCATAAATCTTTATTTATCACTGTTAGTATCACTAGTATTGCTTTATTTATCACTGTTAGTATCACTAGTATCACTAGTATTGCTTATATTTCTTCACTATTCGATCAGAACACATTCATTCTTCTTTATCAATAAATCATTTATCATTTATCACATACCGTCTCTTTTTCTCCTTATATTTTATAACAAATGATTTCGAATAGTATTAAATCAATCGATTTTATAATCAGTTAAATTATTGCAGGAATGAGAAATGTATGTCTGAATGAAATGACCAAATGGTTTTAGTGATATTTTAAGTATTTCAAGTAAGATTTTACTTAATTCTATGGTCATTTTCTCTTCATTATCATTATCAATTTCTTCCGAATATTTAGTTTTTCTTTTTCTTTTTTTATTTGTTTATTTATTTATTCATTTTACTAATCTCTAAAATCTCACTTTAAAATCTTTTCATTTTTCATTTCTTATTTTATATTCTAATACTCTAATAATAATTTTAAATTTTCAATTCCCTCGCCATTTTATTATTTTATTTCATATTTAATCTCTCATCATAAATTGATCGAAAAATGACGTGACAATAGGAGGAATAAAGGTGCTAAAAGCTTAAGTAAAATAGGCCCTTTCTCTTTTTCCCATATATTTGATGTTATATTTAAAAAGGGTGTATAAAGCGGAAATGCAATGGAAGTGGAATGAAATTTCAATTTTTTGCTAATTTTTCATTACCTTTGCAGGTACTGCCATAACCAATTTTCATTTTCATACTATCCTGCAAATGAATGATTAAGCGTTTTTAATAGGAAAAAGGAAAGTATGAAAAATTTAATTTTTCTCTTTTTATCAGCAATTTTCCGGAGGAAACTTAAAAGTTTTTAATTTTGAAAATTAGGAAGTAAATTCTTCCCTGCTTCATTTCTTCGTTGCTTTTATTACGATGATATAATAGAATAGCGGAATTAAAGGATCTAATCAGACTAAACATTTTCCACTTCAAAAATTTTCTAATAATTATTTATTTTTATTAGATTTTAAGAAAATTTTTTTTTGCACCAATTTTTTTTCTTTTTTTTGAAGAAAATTTAAACGTATTGATCGTTTAGTTTTCTTAAATTTTTAAATTGCTTAATTTTTTATCAATAAAATTCAATGTTTTTTTAATTGTTAAAAGTATTGGAATAATTTTTGAATTATATGATATTATTCTAGAATTATAACATATAAATTCTTTCAATGTATTGGAAGAAAATTTTTCTTTATCGTTGATTATTTCATTTCAAATTTTCCCATTTATTATATCTTTTCTTTTTTATGCGTTTAATTATTGCATTAATTAATTCGCTTATTGTAATAAGCATATTTTATTCACAGATAAGCCTAACCAGCTAATAATTGTGGAAAGATATATTCAAAGGAGCAAAAGAAGAACAAACAAATCAATATTAAAAAGAAAAATGGAAACATCCGACAGTTTCGTTCGCTTTTATCGTAAAGATAAAAAGATATCATGTATTTATTGAATCATCAATCTAATATAGGCTTGATGATATCTCTAATCTAAACAATTATCATATGTACTAGCAATACTACTGTTACTATCAAATATTATCACTACTATTATTATTATTATTATTATTATTATTATTATTATTATTAACTACTGCTATCAATATTATCATTTGCTAGTTTTTGATAATAAAATTAAATCAAAAGCTATTTGTGAACTGAGAAATAATTGTGTAATGAATATGCACAATATAATGGAAATAAGCTTGATGAATAACTTTTTCATAAGTTAATTAAAAATATCAAGCAAAAAAAAAAAGAAAGTTGCAAAAAGAAAAAAAAAATTAATGAAAATATTGTATGTAAGAAAATAAGAAAAAAAATATGTACAATGTTGCAAATAACTGTAAAATATTTTAAATTCTTATTTACTTTACAACAAATTATTTATTATCCTACGAAAAATATTTTTATTCCTTCTATTTCTACTGCATTTATTATTGTTGTTTTATTACTGTCAACGTATTCTATTACTGTCGCATATATTCTTGATGTAACTTAGATTAACATATATACAACTAGCATTCCATTAAAGAGGAATTAATTAAACAATATCATCTTATTTCTTTTCTTTTTTTTTTTTTATAATTTAACAAAGATATTATTATTGAAATTTGATCAACTGGCTTGCTATCGCTGATATTCTATAAATAAATTTAATATAAAAATTAGAATTTAATTGTAAATTTGTTCGAATTTCAAACGAAATTTCATCAAAGAATTCAATATTTTCATCTAATAAATACTGGTACTAGCTACTATTATTGCTACCGTTTATAATTGCAACCTGGTGGTTACCTGAATAAATATCCGCATGGCGTTGTCGTCATGAAAACAGCGGTTTTTGGTCACGACGAAATATGCGACGATACAACATTATCGTTGAACAGTGGTGCTATACCACCATTAACATTTGCGCCACCAGCAGCACTATCTGTTTCTTCTACCTTACAAATCCGTGGCGGTGTTGCCAATGCTGTGAGCAGTTATCGGTCGCATCATCCGCGACGCACTTCACGGATGCAAAATGTAAGTAATACTTGTCCACTAATTGGCAAGCACTCTATCCTTTCTTTTTTATGCTTTTTTGTACTTTTTGTTTGATTATTCAACATTTTCTTAAGTTTGTTTAATTTTTTTCCCAAAATGAGTTTATTCTTTAAAAAAAAAATTGAAAATATGACACTCTAAAATGACACTAATTACTTGTTGGCTAATTAGCTAGTATCATGTCTCAGCTATTTTATTTTAAACTAAACTAAGTTAGTAAATACTTTGCCATCATCTATTCCTTATTACGCTTTCCTTTGAAATTCCTTGAATTCTCATATCTTTTTTTAATCTAATTTTATTTTCTTCTCAAATTTAAAATTTTTAACAAAAAATTAAAATCGATGTTCCTGCTATCTTTACATATCGGAATTTTTTATCAACTAAAATGCAACATTTGATTCTTTTCCTTTATAAATAGCAAAAGCATCGATCTAATATTTTAGCATCAGTAATTAATTTATTAATTGGGCTCTTTAATCATTCAAAATTTAATGCGCTTATTCACTTTGCTCATTCTACCTTTTCCTTTTTTTTATTCTCAAAATTATGCTTCTATTTGCAAAATAGTAAGTTGTTAATGATTAATTAATTAATTTAAGACATGAGAAGCGATGATAATAATGTAATTATGAAGTATTTAAATTTCAATTTCTTTTTTTTTCTTTTTTTTCTTTGCACTTATATAGCAAGGAAACTTCGAAAAAGTAGACTGATCATAATCTTATACCTATGTTTTGTTTTTGGACGATCTAAATTCAAATTCAATTTTGAAATTAAAAGTTCAAAGGTTAGAAGAAGAACAGAGATGGATTACTGCTTGAAATCAACTTTTACTTTAATTTCGATTGAACAAATTAATTTTGCATATTTAATCCCTTAAAATTTTGCAAAAAAAAATGAAAGCTGAAAATGAACCTTTTTTTTTTTTGTTTTTCTATGATTACTTCTTGTTTTTTTAATATCTATTAATTGTTCAGTTGCAAAACAAATTTTATCGTTGATTTAAAATTATCACATGCATCATTTCACTGTGATAAATTGATAAACTATTCGATCATTTCGAATAATAACTTTCAAAAAAAAAAAGCTGCTTGAAATATAATATGTGCTCTCTTTAATCGATTATCTCATATCTTTCAAACTTTTGCCTTTTTTTTTCCTCACTCTTCGAAATTGTTTTAAATTTTTAAATTTTTATTATCAAATTATAAAGTTATTTGAAAAGATTTCTCTAACTTCTCAGTTCTCTTCCCAATTATATTTCAACTTATTTATTTTATTTCATCTAACAATTGAAATTAAGTTTATTTAAAATTAAAATATATTTTTATGGATATAATTATTACACCTCAATTTTACTACATTTTATCATTTATTTTTATCAAATTTACATGTATTTTTTCCTTTTTTTTCTTTCTCCTGAAAATGTATTTTTGAAATAAAACAAATTCTAACTGTGTAATAGCAAATTCAAGAATCTTTGAGCAAATTAAAAAAAAAAAAAGTAGTTTAAGTTTCAAAATAAAATTGACTTTTGAAAAATGCTATCATTAGATTTTTGCATGTTAATTCGTTTATTGAAATGATTTCCTCAAAGAATTTTCAAATTTTTTTTCCTTTTTTCATTTTTACTCTCAAAATTTTTTTAAAATACTTTATTCTTCCTCCCTTATCATATCATATTTATAACATATCATCTACACAGCTATCTCTCTCTCTCTCTTTCTCTTCCCATCACTCTTCTAAAATGTTTTAGAGATCAGAAATTTTTTCAAAACTTATCACTTCCCACTATCACTCTATCATGATAATAATGAAGTGTTTGGTTTTTATCAGTACATTTTATTATCTTTTATTTTAGTTTATAACTTCTGAAGTTAGCCGTTTTCGGATCCATAAATTATGGAACAATTAGCATTATTGTCATCATTATTACTTTCATTTTTATCCTCTATACCTTCCTCTTATATTTACAGTATATAATTTCATGCTTGATAACATTTCTCTTTTCTCTTCCACTTTTAAATGAACAACGAATAAAAAAGAATTCATTTTTTTTTTTATGTAACCAGAATTCCGTATCAATATTTTTTTTCCGGAATTGCAATAATTTGAGTACAATTTCTGGTTCATAACTTTTCTGGATACATAATCTTTTGAGCATAAAGAACTTTTTCCATATTTATTCTTGCATCGTCGATTTTCTTTTTTTTTTTTTTTTAAACAATTGAATTCAAAATGCAATAATTGAATTTTACACTTTCCATTTCATTATCAAAACATTCATTGTTTTGCAAATTGTCGAGATTTTAAGTTTTTTATTTAAATTTGAAATCAAAAACTTTAGTAGAAAGAATTAAATTTTAAATCTTAATTTTAACCGCCCTTTCATATCTTACACGATATTTTCCATTTAAATCAAGCTGTTAAAAAAATGTAAAAAATCATTCCTGTAAAAAGTCATTGTTACTTTTTTAGGAGTGGAAAATTCGGTAATGTATTTTCTAATATGATTTGTAAAAGTTTGCTAAAATTAATTTTTCATGATAGAAGAGACAGGAAGAAAGGAGGGGAGAGAGAGAGGGAGAGAGAGAGAGAGGAAG
>NW_018108432.1:82769-84139 GCF_000183805.2 Loa loa | reverse complement strand
GATAGAAGAGACAGAAGAAGGAGGAGAGAGAGAGGAGAGAGAGAGAGAGGAGAAAGAATTAGGTAGAAGTAATTTTTAAATAAATGCAAATTTCATACACATATAAATTTTGTTGAAATAATCCTAATAACTAAACTACCAGATCCCGAATTTTCTTTATTTCTCGATTTTACTTGTTTCTCTCCTTCAAAGAATTTCCAGCCTCTCTCAATTAATCCTCGATAAAGTAATATAATAGTAATTTCAAAAATGGGAATTTCAAAGTTCAATTATGGAATAAATTATGATGATACCTAAACCAGTTTATACCTTTATCAGGTATATATTTCTCCTTTACAAATATGAACCTAAACCACCAGTTTTTTTCCATGGTAACTTTCATCAATTATTACTCTCCTATTGTTACCATGGTTTCATATATCATTTTCAATCTAGGCATATTAAGTAAGTAAAGCGGAAGGAGTGCCAATTCCCATTGTAATCATACTCTTAATGCTCCCCTTCTTTGATCACCTTATCCAAAAGTAATTTGCGTCGTATTCTCCATCTGGGACAGTTAATTTATAGGGGTTTTTGATTAATTCATCATATTACCATTCACCTTCTCAATTTTCCTCCTTAACTCCACCCATCCTCTTCACTCAACATTTCTCAATAATTCTTATTGAGCCAAGTTCAAGTGTTGCTTTGTCTGTCTGTCTGTATATTAGGCTTATAGGTAGATATTCCATCCGGATGTTCATATCTTTCCGCTTTCTTTATTACTTATATTTATCCGCCTGCTTATCTTTCAATCGGTTTTTGATAGTCTAATCAAGGGAATGTACCGGGTACGAAGTGCTTGTCATAAACATCTTATAGCTTAGCCTTTCTTTCTGGCACATATTAGCTAGCTATTAACTTTACCGATTTACCGCTTTTAGTTTGATTATAAACACTCACTTTTTCATAATTTTGAGATTATTTTGTAGTACAAATTGAAAATTCTAAAATCTCATTAATATCTCGTCAAAGTTATTTATGAAATGAACGATATTCATCTATACATTTCACAGTTAAGTTTATTTATTTACTCTCTTTCTTTCAATTCTTTTTCAATCTTTAACTCTCTCTCTCTTCCAAGCACATTTCTTCAGTATTTTTCTAGGGAAAAAATGGTGCTTCTTTCCATTAAAATATTTGGAAATAATATTTTTCACAATATGATCTCAGAAATAAATTATACGGGAAGTGAACGGAAGATTGAGAGACATGTGCGCTCAAATGGTATGATATGCATACCCATTTCCTAATTATGCGGGAAACGGGCGGATGGTTAAGAGACATGTGCGCTCAAATGGTATGATATGCATAACCATTTCCTAATTATG
>NW_018108432.1:79399-81838 GCF_000183805.2 Loa loa | reverse complement strand
AAAAAGTTATAAAATGATGTTGGAGGATGGAATAATTTGAAATTTTGTAAATAACAAAGTGATAATTTGAAAATTTTAATAAAAAAATAAGTAAGAAGGATAGCAATCAAAATAAATTATAAATATAAGGTGAAAGTTTTGAAATATGCAAAAATTTTCAAAAAATTTTATTCACGCGATATTTGAGATATTTATAAGCAGAATACTTTTCATTTACCTGAAAGGAGTGAAAAAGAATTTTTTTCTTTTTCACGAAAGAAATTTCTCCAATAATATGAAAAAGATTTGAAATTGGAAAAATGCAAAATGGTCAATTTATTCCTATCAGAGACTATGAAAGCTAAAAAAAAAAATTATCGTTAAAATTTTCCAATTTATTTATGATATGTAAATTTTTCGATTAATATTTTCCGGATAATATTCTGCTTATTAAATTATTTACAGTTTGTAAATATGTATTTTGAATGCTATCGCATGCTAGTAATACTTTGTTTATTAACGGTATTTCGAAGTTCGATGAAATTTGCTTGAAAAAAATGAAAAATTAATTATCCCGAAGTATTGTAAGTTATTTTTAACAAATTGATTAAAATTTTAAGATTTTAAAATTAATTATTTTCAAGTATACCAATATCAGACATTATACTAAGCTATCTACCTTTTCCTTTTCTTTTTTTTCTTCTCTCTCTCTCTAATTAAAATAAACTAATTAATAAATTAATATAAATGATAAATCTATTACGCATGATATTTTGGCATTGTTTATTTCATTAATTAAAAGATTAAAATTTTCTAAGATCTTTATCTTCGTATAAAATTTAGTTTATTTCTGTTGTTGTTTATGAAGAAGAGAATGGACATAATTTGCATTATTATTTTTAAGAAAACAATTATTTCCTATGAATGTGACGTTTAATAGCAATAGCATATGTTGATAACTTTATCATGATAATACTTCATTAATTGATAATATCGATGATAACACTTAATTTCATGAATATTATAATCGATTCATTAAGTGATAACATCAATGATAACTTTTAATTTGCATAAATATTGTAACCAATTCATCCAATTAATTCATTTTTTTTCTTTAGTACAAAATTTAACATTTTTAAACTAAATTAATCTAAACTTTTTAAAGTTTTTCTTTCTTTTTTTTTTTTAGAAAAACGTATAAAATGAAAACTTTCTTCTTTTTTTTTTGAAAAAAAAAGTTGTATCATTTTGAAAAGAAAAAAAAACAACAATGTTTTGATAGAAAAAAAAAGATACAAATGAAAAGAAATATGCTTTTACATAATATCACATTGAAATATAACGATTGGTTTATTTCTGGCTTAAGCCATAAATTTTAAAGAATAATGTCTTGGGATTATAACATAGAAAAGAAATATCACACATAACTTAGAGAGTAGTAAATCTTCAATATTTGATAGTATAAATTTAGATGAAAATGCTACTTTCTCACATTTTCTTCATTTTCTCTTTAATTAGCTATGAAAGATAATTAGTTAATTAATGCATCTTTCTTCCCTCACTATGAACATTATTATTTACAAGCTAATATCGCCACCATCAGTGATATATTGTTGAGGTTTGATTCAAAAGGATGAAGAAGGGAATATGAGCTAAATGAAAAAAAAAAAAGTCAGAAATATCAGTTTATCAATACATTCTTATCTATTCCTGTATTTTAATGAATTAAACTTATATATTTATATTGTTAATTATCATGATATTTCCTTGTCATCTATTATAATTTTATCACTACCTTACTAGTATTCATTCATTCATACATTCTTTTCCAATTTATAAGTTTTGATTTAAGTTTAAACTTTTTGACTTTTATTTTATTTAAAAAAATTGCTAAAATTTAATGATAACAATACTTTCAGTCATATCATCTTTGGATGGTAATCGTTGAAATTTTTGGCAAAAATAATTTCTCATAGCACAATCGATGTTTAGGAAAAATTGAATGTATGTATTTTGAAAAATGATTACAATTAGTAAAAGATTTCCAATCTTCTAGTATTTATTAATTCTTATGATTTATAAGTTTTGGGAACAAAAAGAATGCTTTTTTTTTTCAAATATTGCTATGTATCTAGTTTTTTTTTTTTTTAATTTATATTTCTAAATTAATTGAAAAATTTCGACGATAAACGAAATTTTTACAACTATTACTGATTTATGGATAATTTGTGAGGAATTCTAATGAATTCGAATTCTATGGTACACCAAATCAAATATTGGCTTCAAACAATACGATTATTATTATTATCATTATTATCATCACAATCATTAGAATTGAATGAATTTACATCAACCAAAGCTATTAACGTCAGTACCAGAAAGCGATATCGAAGACGAATCAGTATCTACCAGGATAACATCCTCACCTACGGTTCGATTAATTAATTAAATAATACTGCA
>NW_018108432.1:74710-79147 GCF_000183805.2 Loa loa | reverse complement strand
AACTATTACTGATTTATGGATAATTTGTGAGGAATTCTAATGAATTCGAATTCTATGGTACACCAAATCAAATATTGGCTTCAAACAATACGATTATTATTATTATCATTATTATCATCACAATCATTAGAATTGAATGAATTTACATCAACCAAAGCTATTAACGTCAGTACCAGAAAGCGATATCGAAGACGAATCAGTATCTACCAGGATAACATCCTCACCTACGGTTCGATTAATTAATTAAATTTTTGTAAGGAAATTGGAAGGAGTAAAAATTAAAAAAAAGCAATGTAACAATAACAATAAGAACTACAGTAATGACAACAGTTAGTAATAGATGAGGAAAATAATAGAGTAATTCAACTAGTCATTTGAAAAAGAACAAATGAGTAATTTGACGGTGACAAACGGATGACATTTTTTTTTTTTTTGTTTCAAAAAGATAACATTTTTATTGTTGAGATAATTTAAGATAGTCACCTTATTGATTATTATTTAATTGAAATATGCAGAATATGAGGGAAAGTTATCGAAGTATATTGTTTAAGTCAAAAACCAAATCCATACTTAGCCATATATATATATATGTAATAAATAATTGAACAGATGAGTATTTGAAGGGTGACAAAAAGGTGACATTTTATAGGCATTATATATCCATACTAGCCACCTTTTATTCTTCTCTCAATTCGTATATTGATTATAATTTCAAAACTGTTACTTTATAGATGCAATGTTTGTAAAAAAAGGAACTTAATTGGAATGACATTTTGGTGACATTTCGTACTTTTGAATTTTGATTTTTCCAACTAAGCTGTACAGTGTTGAAATAGCTGATGATATTTCTAGTTACATATATTTGGAAGATAAGACTATTTTAACAGGAGTATTCATTTATTCAACTTGTCTCCTGCTATGTGACATGCGTAACTGTACGTACTAACTGATATCATTTACTAGAGATTTTTATTACATTCAGTTCATCTGCTTAATCAAATCAATAATTCTTATCATTTGCCGTTATCTTATCACTAATTTGGTAGTGTTTCTTAGTTAGGACTTTTGAAGATTTTACAATCCTCTGATATCAATTAACTGATTGTCACTCTTTCAAGACAATAATAAGATATATAAATGAGATCTTGTCAGATTTAGTGAAAGTGAAAAGTCAATTGAATCTATATACACTCTCCATTAAATGATAATTTGATTGCATGATAACGGATGAAAATTAACCATATCCATTTGGTTAAGCTATTACCATCGAATCCACAAGAAAATCATCTGTTACATCCGTTATCAAATTATGCGAGCCGAAAAATTGGAAGGCAAGAGTTATCATCATTTCGTTATCAATTACAACAACGAACTGGTGGTCAACGTTCAAGCTTTATGCGACGTCTTTCTGCAGCTATACCATCTCTTTCGACAGATTCAATGCCTTTTGCTGCCGTAAGTTCTTTGTTGCCGTAAAAATTTCGGTAGTATTATTGGACTCGGTGTAATTTCATCTCAAATAGTAATTCTATATCAGATAATAGATTACTAAGAATTTATTTCTTAATCAATATTTGATAATCTCTTCAATTCATTCATCATTTATTGTTTCAAATAAACACTTCAAAAATTCTTTCTTCTCTATTTAAAATTAACTTTTATTACTATTACTTTTTAATTGAACATATAAGTGATTGATAAAAATACATTTCCTTTAACTGATAACTAACTTGTTATTATGACTGATTGTTTGATAAGTTTTGTTGTAGTCTACAAATGTCATTATCACTTAATCATACTTATCCCTCTTCTTTAAAATATTAAATGTATTCATTTATCTGATAAGAGGAAAACAAATAAACTGTAATAGTTATTTTATTTGTTTATTCTTTTTTTTTTTTTTTTTTATCAAATGATTACTTATCTTTCGTAGTATTGTCATTTGCTAAAAAAAAATAATGTTTAACAAACAATGTCATCACAAAATTGATATTTCATTTATCATTAATGAAATGATACATATGATGAGGTGACAGATAAGAATGACTTTTGAGAAATGACATCATTTCATGTAAAGATGTTTAAACAAACCAAAGCTGAAATCATCACTTATAAAGCTTTTCCAACTTAGTCAATCTCCATTTTCGTCATTTTTTCTTAACCAAAAACATTGATTTGTAGTTTGCTTTATTTTCTTCACAAAACAAAACAAAAAAAAGTGTTGTTGTCGTCAGGCTGAAATTCTTATCTAAGTTTTTTTTTTTTTTTCACTTGTCATTGTTCTATTTTAAATATTCTTCTTTTCTAAGCTTTGATTTTGTTATTTTAATATCGTCAGTTATTTTGTTTATATTATCATTTCTATGTATACAAAAAAAAAAAAAAAAGCAATCGAAAGGCTTATATTCGAAATAGGTGACAGATAGAAAATTTCATGATATGAAATGTCACATGATAATCTTAACAAATGTTAAATTCACATCCAATTGCTTCAATGCTATTTTAAACTTTCTATATGAAAAGTTAAAAAAAAAAAAAAGGAAAATGTTTAGTTTTTGCTTGCATTTTTAATGTAAACTTAACTATAATGCAAAAGCATAATATTTAAGTATAATTTATTGATCGATCATTAATTGAAAGATTGATTGATTTAACCAAAGATAAATTCAATTGGAAAAAATATTTATATACCGTAGGTCTAACTATTATTATGTCTTATCTTATTTTACATACTGTAAGTATTAGAAAAATCAAATAGAAGGGAAGATTTCAGGTAAATTTCCATACTAACTAACAATGTTAAAATGAAATATCGCTCAATTCATTGCTACTACTATTGCTGCTATCAATTTGATTATCCGATAAGGCATCAAACTTATCAATGCCACTATCAATTTGATTATCTGATAAGGCATTAAACTTATCAAACTCTTCTGCATGTTTTTGTTCACTATTTTCAAAAAATTTCTCCTAAATTAAATTGGACTAGTGAAGAATAATAAATGAAAAACGAAAGCGTAATCGTTATCACAACTTGGAAAATGTATGGTCACTTTTGATAATAACACTTACTTATACATTAATCAACTAACCTATGATCTTTGATGATCTTTTTTTCTTTTTTTTTTGGAATCGTTTAACTCGAAATTAAGAAATTTCATTGCTCCATGCACTGTACAATTTTTGTTGCTTAAAATATTAAATGTATAGATTGACGAAAAGTTAAACACTCTGAGATATCTCATTGGATTCTTATTTTATCGATTTTATAAATGAAATGAAAAAATAAAATGTTGTGTAAAGAAATGAAAAAAAAGACAACAACGAATTCTCGGGATATAAGAAAAGTTATGCCAAATGTTGCTACCGAATTGACAAGGTGAATTTTTCTTTTTTTTTTCTTTTTTTTTGTTACATGAAAACACTTAAGACAGGATTATGTAATTGAAATTTATATAAATGATTTCAATTAAATTCCTATACCAGATAAATGAAATGTATTAAAATGATGTAAAAAAAATTCCAAATATCAGTTAAATAGTAATTAATTTTAATAGTAATTTTAAGAAAATATTTTTTGAAATAAAATAATAAGTAAAATGATAGCGTAGTATTTTTTTTTAAAAAAAAAGCACTTCTTTTAATAAGTTTTAAAATTTAATTTTCGTCTTTTTTTTTTTACAATTTATTCTATCATTAAATAATTTTAAAATTATAATTATAAGTTTTATACTTAAACATTCAAATAGTTTTAACATAATCAAATAATTTTAAAGCCGTAATTACAAGTTTTATACTTAAATACTTAAATAATTTTAACATAGTTAAATAATTTTAAAATTACAATTATTACTATCGTACCATTTGTTCATTTAATTGTTACAAAAATTTTTTTTTTTTTTTTTTTAAAACATTTCAATAAGACATTTCATTCCCCATAGATATCTTAATATTTAGATGTATTGCAATGACCTTACCCGGCAATGTGATCAAGGTAAGTTATCCAGCATTGTAAGCCCATAAGCTGATTGATTCATCTTGCAATGCTGGCTCATCATCATCATCATCCATCATACTGCTTTTTTTTTTTTTTTTCACTTCACTTAATTAGAAGAGATCTTTTCTCCCGAATGATTTTGTTCTTCTACCCGCACTTGAAATGTTGTATCGAGCATTTACTTCGAACATATTGAGAATTATTCTTTGGGGAGGAAAAACGAAAATGTTCGGTTGTTCGAATGTTATTCAGTATATCGTATAGATTGTGAAGAAGTGTATTTTACTTCTTCTCGATGAACCAATGAAAGAAGAGGAAACGATCATATTCCTAAATTTTAATTAAATCATTTCTATCACATTTAACATTTTCCATCCGTAATATTTAACCCTTTTTTTGTTTTTTGTTTTTTTTTTTTTTTTTTTTTTTTTTTTTTTGTT
>NW_018108432.1:64728-74471 GCF_000183805.2 Loa loa | reverse complement strand
CTCGTAGAGCTCGTTTTTTCGGTAACCATTGGAATTATTGATCTAATTGTGGATATCATGTTTATTGTCGATATTATTATCAATTTCAGAACAACTTATGTCAATGAAAATGACGAAGTTTGTTACTATCATTTTTAATTTTAAAACAAATTATTCATCTTAATTATTAGAATAATAATTTATTTTTATTCAATTTACTAAAATTTGCTTAGTTAATAAATTTCAGTAATTAAATTCAAATTTTTCATCTAAAAATTTGTTTATTTATTTTTCAGGTTGTATCACATCCCGGAAAGATAGCAATACATTATTTTAAAGGCTGGTTTATAATAGATATGATTGCTGCTGTGCCCTTTGATCTTCTGCTTGTAAATACAAACAGTGATGAGGTTAGATTTTTTTTTTTCCTATATCTTCTTACATTTCCCACAATTATTGTTCGGATTAATTAGGATAAAATAATGAGTTATTTGCATTATTCTTTATCAGCTGTTATCATTTGCTAATTGCTTTATTACTAATTTCAGAATGAATTTTAGTCATTCATTAGGAATTTAATGACCTTCTGACCTTTTTACGAGTATGAGGAAAGAATTTATTGCATAATAAAATTTTAATATAGTACTAGTTTTTTCTTCCGAATTTGGTACGGTAAGATTTCATTTCATGAAAAGTCATACTATAGGTTGTTTTTTTCTTTCTTTTTAAATTCGAATTATTATTACTTCAAGCGGCAATGATAAGACCTTATTGAATACATAAATTCTCGACTAATCATTCTTAATTAGGAAATTCATAATAGAATATATTTCCGTCGATGTTTAGTTGAGCATTTGGCAGTCTTTTTTTTCTTCTAATTATTTTCAAACCCTAAAATTAATCTTAAAGCGAATTGACATATTTAGTTTTTTTTTTTCTTTTCGCTAATGTAAAAATTGTTTTAGTATATTTAATTATTAAAGTTTTAAATGACTAATAGCTTAATATTGCAATAGTGTGCAATATTAAGCTAAATGGTAATTTAATTGGTGAAGAGTAAAATAGGGAAAATAATTAGATCAATTAGAGTTAACTGAACAAGTAAACAAACATAATCACGATCAAGATTAAAGGAAGTACGTAGTATTAACTAAGATTTAATGAGTATTAATGATCTGACCCTTTTAATCTTTAGAAATAACTCTTTGGATAGATGTTAATATTTTAGATGAAGGGTTAATTATCGATTAATTAAATTTAGGAAGCTTAATATCTTTAATGCTAAAAATATCACATTGAAAGTTGTCATTTTTGCGATAATTTAAATGAATTTTACTTCCTTCACACTATATGAAATAAATATTGAAAAAGGACAAACAAATGGGTACTCAATGATACACGTTCACGTATGACTTTTACGTTTGCGTCGTTCACGTACGAGATATGAAAGTTATCACTAAAGAAGACTATTTATGAAAGATAATGTTGCAATAAAGTTTTGATTATATGTTAAATTTTAGAAAAAAAAATGAAATTTTTCTTTTTTTAAGATCGGTGGGCTCAACAAGGACGAGGTAAATTGCAAGCAATTATTCATTCTTGGCTCGTTTTTTTTTTTCTCATTTTTTATCGTTTTTTCTTCCATCTTTTTTACTTACAAACTGCATGATACGAAAGAGCAAATGTCTGCACGAAGGGCGCAAAAGTCTGCACAAAGTGTGCAAAAGTTTGCACGAAAGGCGCAAAAGTCTGCACAAAGTGTGCAAAAGTTTGCACGATAAGTTTTTTCTTTTCTTAAACCTTATCCCTTTTTCCTTCTAATTTATTCGTTTTAAAAATAAGAAATAATTTAAAAAAAAAAAAGGAAACATTTCCTCTTTTCCCTTTCACTTATTGCAATAGAATCATTAATACTTAGAAGATAATTTAGGTTTTTTTTTTCTTTTTTCTTCCCACTATTTAATTTACCCTTTTTTAAATCCCCAAAAAAATTTTTGAGAAACAAAATTCTTTAGATTAGAATTTTTTTGTTGTAAAAAAAAAAAGAAACTGTTTTATAAAATATTGTCAAAAAAAGTGACCAACTTTAAATTAAGACAAGCAAGAGGAAAAAAAAACCAATAATTTGTTTTATTGTATCATGCTTTCGAATGAATGGTCCTTCTCGTTGACCGTTTTATTTTGTTGACCAAAATTAAAATGATTATGGCTAATGGTCAAACGTAAATGTCCAATATGCAATAGATAAATGAATTGGAAAGTACAAAGCACTTCAAAATATTTTAACAAACATTAATCAAATAATAAATGAAACTAACAACTTACTGCTTTAGTGTATTTCAAGCTAATATCGAACTATTAACAATTGAACTGACAAAAAAAATATATATATAATGGAGATGAACTTTAAATTCCCTTTTCTTTATTATTTACTACTAATCTAATAATGAATTCAAAAATTTTTATTCGACAATTCATTGGCAATGCAAGTGACAGTGACAATAGCATTTGACAAAATGTGACACATAATTTGAGAAGTAAACTTTTAATTAAACCCATCAAAAAGTTACTTTTATTGCCTATATTGATAAGTTTAAAACAATTGGCGAAGAAGGTACTATTTTGGAAAATACGAAATTTTGTTTTTCCAGATTATAAACTTAAAATAAGATTTAATTAAACAAAATCTAATTAAGTCATTTTATGCAAAAAAAAAAAAAAAAACTTCATTAATGGAGATTCAAACATATTTCCTAAGTGATAGCATTTTATCGTCGTTAATTAAATAATTAAAACTTCTTTCGTCTTTTATTGGACAATAACATTTTTATATTTCAAAACCTGACAAAAATTAATCCTTAATTATATTTGTATGAAATACTCAAGAAGGCTATTATCAAATTGTATGTCCGTTCTTTTTGCATTCCACAAGATGAAATATCGTTAGTGTGACAATAAGCGGACAAGAGGGAAGTGACAAGAAGAGTTCTTGCAATCTTAATAATAAGGAGTATAATTAATAAGTGCATCAATTAATCGATTTATTTAGCTTAATTAATTTTCACTCCATGCAATTTTTTGTTTTTTTCTGAACACAATATTGACCGTAATGTAAATTATTTTCAGTAAAATTGATCAGAAATGGTTTATCAAACATATATTTCAAAATTTGCATAATACATTATAATAAGATTTAATATTTAGATAATAAATTCAATTTAAAAGCTATGTAAGTTTCAATAAAATAAAAAAAATTTTCAATATTTAAAATTCAATAGCTAATAATTATGCAAGAATTATAAAACTTACATATTCATCTAATTTCAAGAAATTATTACTCATTTTAGTTTAATCTTCTCTTTTTCTTAAAGTTAATTTAAAAAATTTAAATAATTTAAATTTGTTAGAAATGTTTTACAAACATTTTTCAATCATTAATTGTAACTGTAAGAATGAAAGGTACAGTAATTAAGATTTTATTCACTTTTTGGTGGTGTGCTAATTTCACATAACCATTATCCCTAACCATCTAATCATTTTTTTTTTTTGAAACCAAATTTTTACTCAGTTTCAAATTGAAACTTGAATAAAAATTTGGATTTAATAAAATTAATTTCAAAATATTTACATAGTGCTTTTTTTGCCTTTTTTTTTTTTTGTGATACTCTGAAAATTTTCAAAAATTTTCGGATAGTTTTAAAAAAAAAAAGTTTCAAAAAATTTAAAGCACTTGAAATATTATTGAAATTTATTTACAAATAAAAAAAATCAAAGAGATATAATTTTGTGAAATTTGTGAATTTATATTTTCTAGACGACAACATTAATTGGATTATTGAAAACAGCTCGTCTCCTAAGATTAGTACGGGTAGCCAGGAAACTGGATCGTTATTCTGAATATGGTGCTGCTGTTCTATTATTACTTATGGCAACATTTGCATTAATTGCCCATTGGCTTGGTTGTATTTGGTATGCAATTGGAAGTGCTGAATTGCCTCATAAAGAATTCACATGGTTACATCAGCTTGGTATTTTTTTTAATTTAATTTTTGAATTATTTAAAATATTATAATGATTCACACATTAAATAGTTTAGCATATTTATCGTATCTTAATTTTGCTAATTAATTTTTACTAATTAATGTTACTAATTAATTATTTTGAATAATATTTGATAATTTTATAAGAAGATTGATAGTTTGATAAGAAGATTATATATATAATATATAAATATTAAATAAAATTGAAAGTAAATAAATAATTTGAAAAGAATAAATCTAATAATCATTGATGTTAATTTTCAAAAATTCTATTTGTTGAAACATTTTTTTTTTTTTTAAACATATGATTTAAAACAACTATTATTAACATAAATTATTTTATAAAATAATAATTTAAATTTTTAAAGTATAATTAATTATAGCACGTCATTTAAATGAACCTTATTTATCAACAAATGGAAGTGTACCAACTGGTGGACCATCATTGAAATCACGTTATGTTACATCACTTTATTTTACACTCTCAACAATCACCTCAATTGGCTTTGGCAATGTTTCTGCTACAACTGATTCTGAAAAAATTTTCACTATTATTATGATGATTTTAGGATGTTTAGTTTTTTTCTTTTCATTTTTTAAAATTATTTAAATTTAATTTTTTTTCTACAAATATTAAATTGGTAAATTATTGAAAAGATATGAAAATTTTAATTTAAAATTTTAGCATTAATGTATGCATCCGTATTTGGTAATGTATCAGCAATAATACAACGACTATATAGTGGTACAGCAAGGTATCATACGGAAATGTCTAGATTACGTGAATTTATACGCTTTCATCAAATTCCAAATCCTCTACGACAAAGGTTGGAGGAATATTTTCAACATGCCTGGTCTTATACCAATGGTATCGATATGAATACTGTAAGTATATCTTTTACCATATTACTATCTGAAAAAAAAAAAATTCTTTATACCTTCTAATGTATTTTTAGAAATCATTTTTCAATATTACTATTATCGTACTATATTTGTTTTGTTTGGTTTTTTTCTTTTTTTTTTCTTATTTATTCCTCTCAGGTATCAATTCTTAGACAAATAATTTAATTATTCACAGGTATTGAAAGGTTTCCCAGATTGCCTTCAAGCAGATATATGTCTTCATTTGAATCGAAATTTGCTCAACAGTTGTCCAGCATTTGCAGGATGCTCACCTGGTTGTTTACGAGCCTTAAGCATGAGGTTATTTTATGCTTAATATTTTATTAATCAATTTTATCATATGATTGTAATTTTTTTTTTTTGGATAAAAATTACAAATTATTGATCAAATATAGTTAAACTATATTTGGAAAATTATTAAATTCAAAAAATTATTAAATTTTGAAAATTATTAAATTTATTAAAAAAATTATTAAATTTTGAAAATTTAAATTTAAATTTTTTTTTTAAATTTAAATTTTTTTTTTAAATTTGAAATTTAAATTTTGAAAATTATTAAATTTTGGAAAATTATTAAATTCCCCGGGAAAAAGAAAAAAATATTTTTAAATATAAAAAGAATGAAGCAAATTATAGGTTTCGAACAACACATGCACCACCGGGTGATACCCTGGTACATCGAGGTGATGTGCTTACTGGATTAAATTTTATTGCAAGAGGTTCCGTGGAGATTCTTAAGGATGATATGGTTGTGGGTATTCTTGGTGAGTTAATAAAATATATGTAAATAAGCTTGAAATTAATATTAATTTTGAAAAAGAAAAAAAGAAAAGAATGAATTAATTTATAGGAAAAGATGATATTTTTGGTGAAAATCCATTATTACACGAAGATGTTGGCAAATCATCATGCAATGTTCGAGCCTTAACTTATTGTGATTTGCATAGGATATTACGGGATGATTTGCTTGATGTGCTTGATATTTATCCTGAATTTGCTGAAAATTTTTGTCGCAATTTAATTATTACATATAATTTACGAGACGTTAGTTTCTTTTTTTTTTTTTAAAGTTTTATAATATTTTAAAATATTTATAAAGCAGAAAAAAATCAAACAATACTGATAATTTTGCAAAATTCTACAAAAGATATATCTTTTTTAAAGTGCAGTTCTTTTTTTTTTTTTTTTTTTAAACATATACGTATGATATTTAACTGATTTAGGAAGCTCAATCGATGAAGAAACGACTTGACAGGCATAAACTTTTACGAATGTCATCATCGTTGGACAAAGAAAAATATCTTCACTTCAACGAGAAGGTTAGGGAAAAAAAATTTTTTTTCCTTGCAATTTATATTTGCATCCTTTTTTTTTTTTTTTTCACTTTATGATGAATTTGATTTATTTGTCGCTCTTTGTGTTTTGGCCAATTTGCTAGGCATTAACTCGAAGTGAGAGAAAAGAGCCAAATTCTAGAGGATAAAAAGGAACTGAGGGCAATGATAAGTGAAAAGTGAAATAATGGCAAGTATTATTTGAAACATGCAATTTTTTTGAATTACACTATTGAACTTTTTTTTTCTCCTTTATTATATTCAAATTAAATTAAGCAATTGAAAATCATTAATCAGAAATGAAAGGAATTCATTGGAAATGAGAAACTCGCACAACAGTTCTTGATTTGTGGAATTTTTCACGATAAAAAGTTTAACAATTTTAAAAACTCATGAAGTTCAGAAATTATGTCCATTTAATTGGAATGGAAATAAAATATTTTCAGGTTCGATAGATAGAAGGGATGATTTTGCTGCTCGAGTTGAGCCAACAAGTTAGTTTCAGACATCTTTTATAATGTGGAAATCTAGCAGTTGCACTAATTTGAGACATGTCATAGTTCAAGCATTAGCAGTTTCAAATTTCTTCTCCTTCAAAAAACAATTTTTATTTTTTCAATTTTCATCATACAGTA
Organism: Loa loa; assembly: GCF_000183805.2. Classification (NCBI taxonomy): domain Eukaryota; kingdom Metazoa; phylum Nematoda; class Chromadorea; order Rhabditida; family Onchocercidae; genus Loa; species Loa loa. The sequence goes on along the minus strand of NW_018108432.1, from coordinate 67,580 downwards.
ACTTAACTTTCTTCCTAATAATTTTTTAATTACTACAGAAAGGATATTTCATAAAACAATTCATAATGCATAAGATAGCCTTACTAATTGTATTATGAAATATTTATAAATACTTGTTTCAGTAATTCATGCAAATATCTAAAAAAACATTTCTTTCATTCCTTTGAATATCTCTAAATTATCAATAGTTCAATTAGTGGCTATAGAATCGATTGTTACATTGTTGAAAATTGAAGTAGAAAGTAGATATGACGTACGATCACGCCATTATGTAAGATATAATCGATTGCATCGAATAACCTGAATATCCCTAATAGTTCATTGATAAATTGTTATCTCTAATGGACAATGTACTTAGTTTGTTAACAGTAATGCAACTTTTCCATTGATAAAGGATATCACCAGAATGTGAAAAGCATTTCGCTTGTAAAGTAAAATAATCATAGGTATAATGAAGAATCTTATCACAATCAACAATTCTATATCAAGATATCATATGTCTGTGTTTAATTCTCTCATCTAGTTTTTTTTTTTTCAAATTTGAATTGCTAATTAGATGAGATTGTCACACTGCAAAAGAAAGTATTACGAAAGTTACTTTCCAATCTTATTTGCAATTAAAAAGTATTTTAAATAAAATTATTGTTTTTATATTAAATTTCAAATTTTTTCCTATCATCTAAAATGCTTTTAAAAATGTTTATATCAATACATTCATGATATTGACCCCATAATTTATCAATCCTTATAAAGGTCAACCTTATTCTCTGTCATTTTCTCATCTATTCATCGATCAAAATTTGATAGATTTCATTTCTCTTATTCTCTCTATTAACTTATGAATTATGTTTTCAAGTTTCACTATTTCCTTATTATCTTTATTTGAATTTAACAATTCCCCAATTTATTACTAAAATTTACATGACAAAAATGACAGTAAATGATATGAGATGAAAATTTTTTGATTTTATTTTCAACGAGATATTTGCATTGATTTGTTATATTTTTAAGAAATTTCTAGAATCTTACCTTATTCATTTTGAATTTTCTTTTTTTTTTTTTTCTAGTAAATAATCGTTCTGAGAACGATCATACACGTTATCAGGTGCTGGAGAGGAGACTTAGTGACATTGAAAGGTATGAAATGTCATTGATATTTGATTTATTGATTTGAAATCTTGAACTTTTCTGTTCAAAAAACTTGATTTGAATTTGATTTTGAATTAAAAAATTTTCAATCCATTAATTATTTTACATGAAATATAATCAGCCATATATGGTTGCAGCCATTTGGAGAAAATGGAAAATAAAATCAACAGCAGCCTTGAACAAATTTTAAGGGTTTTAATTCCGGAAAATGCTTTAATTAATTCGTCTTCCGGTCGTTCACCAAAGGGTACCTCTGTTCGAACGATTTACTCATCTCGCAGTGCCTCAGGAATTCTTCCATTCAGGGTATCTATTTTGTGTTCTGAAATAATTTAGATTCCTGAATACATAACTTTTGTATCTGATGCTAAAATTCTAAAGTTGTCACAGATGTTACTGTCGGAGTTTTCTGATATCCTCAAATGTTGACTGATCATAAATGAACCAATTAATTGGCTTAAACATTGCATATTTCTTAGAAATTATTGACTTCCCTCCTCATTAACATAATATACAATGGGTTTCATTGGAATTTTTAATGAAAATATTTCATTAGAACAATTTTGGCATCATTTTAATTGTTTAACCTTTAACCTTTAACCTTTAACCGTTAATCTTTCTTTTCCCATTAATTTACACAATTTTCAGTTGGGAAATAGGAATGAGGAGTTGATACCATTGAGATTGCCAAGCAGTTACAGTGGAACGGATGATGCTAGTAGTCCATTAATTGGTACTAGTACCACACCTCCAACACTGTTACCAACCACTTCACGCTCACTTCAACCTCGTCGTTCGGGTCGTCCCTCATTGGTCTCTGCTATATCGGATCAATCAACACCAACCAGGTCTGAACTATCACCTGAAGATACCGATACGTTATTATAGCACTAACTAAAATTACGGTTTCATTCTTCATTTTTCCTTCATTTCGTAGAAAGTTTTTTTTTTTTTTTTTTTTTTTTTGTGTTAAACTTCTTCCTCCTCCTTTCACATTATTTCATTGTATGTAGCATCGAGTTTTATGCTCAATTTAGCATATCATAGCACAAATATTTTTTTCAAATCTTTTGAATTTATCTTTTATACAGTAGTAAATCTTCCGATCTATCTGACTTCCCTTTTTATCATTTCCGGAAAAATTGATTTTTCCGAAAACTAAATAAAAAATTTTCAGTTTTCATTTGAGATTATTATATTGAATTGGATTGTTTAGAAAATGTTTGTATTTGTGTTGTGGTACACAATGACAATTTTCTTTTCTCAGGGGATCTATGTCGTCCCGGTGTACCGTTATTGGTCTTTTTTTTTTTTACAATGATTTCTTTTTTATGAAATGTAAAATTTTAAATTTACACATGTTTTGTTGAATTTACCGATTAATTTTTAGTGCAAATGATATAGTATTATATGGTAATAGATCGCTTCACTCCGGTGCCCTTTTATTTTTTCTTTTTAAAATTTGATTTGAATCATTGCGAAATTATTATTATTATTATTATTATTACTATTATTATTATTATTATCATCATCATCATTATTATTATTATTGTTACCATTATTATTATTATTATTATTATTATTATTATTATTATTATTATTATTATTATTATTATTATTATTATTATTATTATTATTATTATTATTATTATTATTATTATTATTATTATTACTATATATTATTATTATTATTATTATTATTA
>NW_018108432.1:51396-63448 GCF_000183805.2 Loa loa | reverse complement strand
GATAACGAAAACTTACAAAAGACAACCACAATGATAAATTTAAATGAGAAATTATAAAGAAGATAGTCAGGCATATATTATAAAAAGCGCCTAAAACGATTTCACGGTATTCGATAAAGAAGATGATGGCGTAAAATTAATGCGTTTTTTCGCATACTTTATGAGCTTACCGGAATTTATGGATAGAAAAAGTAGCTCCTCCCTCCTGAACCTAGATCATCATTATTAGCTATCTTAGGAAAGGAAAATTTCTCAAGTTGCAAGAACTTCAACTCCTTTCATTTTCATCATCGCTATCATCCTCTTCTTCATCATTATTTCCACCTGTGATATCCTTCTCCTTGGCATTATCATCATCTTGCTTTATATTTCCGTCGCCATCATTATTATTATTATTATTGCTCTCAGCTTCCAACCTCGCTTCTTCTTCCGCTTCAAATTTTTCCAAAGCAGCTCTCTCTTCCTCATCCAAAAACTTTGGTTCGATGATATGAGCAGCGAGATCCTTCATTAAGCCAAAAGCAAGAAAACGCCTCTTGAAAATCTTCATGAGAGGTTCATCCGGCAACACATAACGTTTATCCTGAAAAACTCATATAAACAATACTTTGGGCTTGAAGAAGAAAGGATGAACGACTAGTCATTTGCGACTTACGGTTTAAAAAGGAAATCAGATAACTTCTGTGTTACTTAGGATGAAATCGGAACTACTGCAACTGCTTAAACAACAACATACCTTTGGATCAAGTAAATTATTACTCCGGAAATATGCCCACATTGCTTTGATCACGTCACAACGTCGCATATACCGTTTACCACAGACTGCAGCAAGATCATCTGTCAGTGCGCAGTAAACATTATATGGACCCTGAGAATAGCAGTAGTAATTGGACTCAGCAAAGTCATTAAAAGTGTGAAATGTATAGAAAAGAGTGGAGTGAATGATTTTCAATTGAGTGAATGATTTTCATGAGAAAAAAAAGATGTGAGAAATAATGAAGGCGAACGTGACAGGTAATAATGAAAATGAAAATCTGTAAAAATGTTGATGTATAAAACAACAGCAAGAGTCATTCACTTCATTTTAATTGCCCTATCATACAATATAACGTCTGACCACTCAACGTAACGTTACAAGGTTTGGTCTATTGATCAAACATATTCGACAGGAAACATATATTGTTCGTGAGAAAGACAATAACGATATCAAGCAACTGAAACACTGCGCCTGGTTTGGTATCTGCCAAAGATATCGCTAGTTTTCTGTGCAAAACATCTACCAACAACTTTTGGTAGAAATTCACAAATTTTTAAAGAATATGGTTAAACATAGCCATAAGATATTTTTTGATCCAGAAGCTATTAAAACTTTGAACCGTTGTAATTAAGATAGAAGTACGAGGGGAGGCGTCCTGATCAGATTATGCAAGGTAGATTTCATAATCACATGTAATGAAACAATTAAATTTCAAACCTTCTTTTTACGAGGTTTTGATCCACTTTCAATGGTTCCTTTGTTCCTTTTCTTGGTAGTTTGTCTTGCTGTTACCGCGGCTCTTCGCCTTTTCTGTCCAACTTCCAGTAATTCTGCATCTGATTCTGAAGATTTTCGCTTTCTCGTTTCCTAAAAATTTTCGGTCGAAAAAAATAAATCCAAGCTCCGATTAACATACTAATAGATTTTGATAAAATTTTTCAATTTTAAAGATTGTGTTTGAATAAAGCCATAGGATGCAAGAATTTTTCACTCAGAAACTGCCAGGAATTAACAAAATTGAAGAATTACAAAATGAAAACAAATAAACAAACCTTAACTTTCTTTCTTGGTGCGCGGTCTGTAAAAACAACTCCATCATCTGATTCCGAATCTGATTTATCATTTGCCTCTGATTTCGCCTTCTCGGTAGTACTTGTTTCAATTATCTTCAATAACTATCAATGAAACAAAACAGTTGTTGTAAATTGAGAAGAAAGAAGTTCGAGATACTACGCTTATTATACAACCTCGCTGTGACAACAATGCAAAACCATACATCCATAGTGATTTTATCGATGGCTGCTTTGTAATCTGAAAAGTCCACATCGAATGTTTCCTTCAATTTTTCTCGAATTATTCGACTTGTCAGTTTATCCATTCCTGTGAAATCCAGAAGTTTGAATTAAAATGAAAAAACACAGTTTACTCCATTATGTCCAAAAGGAAAATCAAACGGTAATTATGTGTAAAAATTGAAAGTAGCACACCGAATTGCTGTATTTGCCTTGCAACTGCATCACGTATACGTCCTTCTTCTACCGGCAATCCGGTGCTCCCCTTAACATCCACCATCCTTGCAAATGCAGGCAAATAAGTTTCTGAATGTAACTGCCTGAAAACAAAACGGAAAAGAAGTTATTGTAATCAGCTTTTAAAGGCAAACACATCCGAGCTCTAACAATCCATTGCATATTTCAAGTCGTAAGATGTTTCCAGAGACAAAATAACTGAGATCAAGCGATATAAATCAAAGATATACAAGGAAGCGTTTAGTGGCCATTGTATATCACTCTAACTAACGTTAGATTGGTATTATGGCCTTAAAAAATTCGCTAAGAGTTAAGTGAAAGTCACTTCTGATGATACTATCTGTTAATAATATTTCATCTCTTGCGGATTAATGTCAATTAAGCATCCGGTTAAATCCGTTAAAAGACATGCAAAAAGAACATGATTTAATAAAACGTATATCTCCATAATGAACATTATTTTCTCACTGCTCTATAATTATTTCATGAAAAACCACTGGTACACTTCCAAAGTCTTAAAAAATTTCTTTCATCTCGTAATTTTTGCCATTCCCACAGTTTCGCCAAACTTCAACTTCTTTAAAAATTCCGAATTTAGTGCGTTTATCCAGAATCAGAGTAAACCTTATTATACTTCTTACAGCGGGCTCCAAGAGATGATATAGCGTGATTTAGAGATGATTCAGCATGACCTAGAGATAATACAGCATGATCTAGAGATGGCAGGGATGATTCAGCATGACCTAGAGATGATACAGCATGATCTAGAGATGGTAGGGATGATTCAGCATGACCTAGGGATGATTCAGCATGATCTAGAGATGATAGGGATGATACAGCATGATCTAGAGGTGCATACGTCACGTAAAACGAACAAGACACCCTTCATGTCTCCCCGCATGCCTCCCGGAAAGCGCCAAACACCTCTCCCTCACAACCCACCCGCAAAACAACCACACCCAAAAACCGGCAACCATTCTGGAAGTCCATCCGACTTTAGTAGCTTAATATAGTTAAGTTTTGAATGGCCGATCGGTAATTGATGGATGAGTTGTTTGCATAAAATTGAATGTAGCTGGATGAAAGTTAGGTAAACATTGTTCTCGTGGCTTGCAAGAAATTTCTGGGCGATTATGGATCTAGACTTTCCCGCCACTTTCGTATGTAGATAGGATCTTCATGATATCCATTCAGCAGTAGATTAGTTCAGCAGTACATAGTAAATGAACCGCGAAATTTGAATAACTTATTATTCTTCAGAAAAATTTGCATAGCTTACAGATTAAGAAATAATGGAGCTGGATATCGCAAAACATTTTCAGCAATTATTAGACGGTAAAGGAAATTCAAAATCGACAGGTCAAGCAGCTATTGAAACATTAATGCGATGCATCGAGATCTCCAAAGGTTTTCATTTCTTTTTCAGTCATCCCTTCATAATTTTTGTTTATTTTTTCTCCTTCTTCCTGAATTATACATTGTTAATCTATATATGCGAAAATCTGAAAGTGGTTCAGTGGAAAAAGCGAAAATATAATTTAAATTTTAGCAAAAACAGTAAACGAACTGACAGATGAGCTGAGGAATGCAGTGGTTGCTATGTCAACAACCGATTATAGTATACCATCTATTCGAAGTGCTAGCGAATTATTTTTAAGGTTTGATTTAATAAATAGTTATCGTAATCAGCCATATAAAGTGTCTTTTTAAAACCTTTCTCATGTAGTCAGTGATGGGTGTAAGATGGAGAGGATATGCTGAATGAGATGAAGAATAGAAAAATTTCTTTCAAAAAGTGTGACTGTTTTTAAATGGATTAAATCAGTTCTTGTTAGGCTAAGGCCAGCATTTTTAGGTTTATATCACTTGCTACACCTGAGGAGAATGTGCAGGAATTCAATATTTTAATGCAGAAATACAAGGAGCGTGGAAATATTTTTATTGAGCGAGTCGAGTTGAGCAAAACGCTGATAGCATGTTTTGCGAAACCTTTTATTCGAAACAATATGGTAACATTCTTGTCAAGTTACTTATTCTTTATCTCTCATTTATTTCCCCAAATATCTTTTCGGGTTCAGTTTAGTGACATCTCGATAAAAAAATTTTTGTATTGTTTATCGTTTATGTCTAACGAGAAGCAAGAATTCGAAATCCTATTACTTGAAGCTTAAACTGTAGATCGAACGAGGATCTAGAAGTTACTGAGATAACTTATATATCTAACCTTGTCGAATTTTAGCGCATCCTCACCCATTCATATAGTAAGGTGGTATTAGAAGTGTTATTACATGCAAAGAGGGACGGCGTTAATGCACACGTTTTCGTTACGGAATCTTGCCCGGATAAATCAGGTAAATTTGCTTTTTGATGAGCAGTTCTATTCAGAATTTACAGTTTTTGTTTCACGAGCATTGCGCTAGGCTGTTTTTTGAACATTATAATTCTTTAATTGTGAGGCATAAGGTTCTACCGAACTAACTGCCGGTGATCTTCAGGTAATATGATGATTAAAGCCTTAGAAGATGCTGGAATTCAGTCTACATTAATACTGGATGCTGGAGTTGGGTATGTTTAAATTGATGATATGTTAGTTTGGGTTAAATGCATTTGTGGAAAATGCTCAGATATTCGTTTCTCTTTAGATGCAGTTCCATGCTGCTCTTTTGAAAACTTTAAAATGGTCTCCATCCATTTTAAGGCTAGCGATATTTGCACCAGTATAACAATAAATATGATACGTACGTTGAATTCTGATCATGACTGAAAATAAAGAGCATCTGCAAAAATAATAATAATGAATACGAAAAAATTTGGTAATGCTCAGACTGATAAATCATCAGTTTGGTCGTTTGCTGGGCATGACATATGTTAAATGGTTTTTGAGATCATATTATGTTTGAGATCGTTATTTGATGCTTACGGTGGAGTATTTTTACAGTTTTTCATTCTAATTATAGTACAGGTGATGTGATTTAATTTTTTGCTTTCGCAGAAAATCTTCACAAAGTTGAGAAAATTGAAATAAATTTAATTCATAAACAAACCTTAGAATACTGTGTTTTCTGCAAATCAAAATTTTTATTTCAATTAAACTTACAGAGTATTATAGGTATTTAATGGAAACAATTGATTTGGTAATGGTTGGTGCAGAAGGTGTTATGGAAACTGGTGGTATAATAAACAAAATTGGTACACATCCGTTGGCCGTATGTGCAAAAGCAATGCACAAACCATTTTTCGTTATGGCTGAAAGTATCAAATTTGTTAAGGAATATCCTTTAAGCCAAAATGATATACCGATCGAATTCAAGGTTTAACCCATTTCTCTTTTTCGTTAGGAATTTTCCCAGTCAGGGAAATTTTACCGTTAATTTTTTTCAACAATTGTGTTATATTATATTGTTGGTAAGGGAGAGCATGTACCTTCTCTTCTGGAAAAGGGCTATCAGCTATCAAATATTTGCTTTGATCTTTGTTGAATTTTTTTAGACTTCTTATTCTGACAAAAAAACCAGAATAATATTATCAAATCTTCGTCATTTTTGTTAAATTTTGAATCAGAATTTGTGTAAATGTAATCTTCAGTATACGGCATCAACTCTGAAAAAGCATAAACTTGATGGCGATTTTTCAAGTGAGCATCCGCGCGTCGATTATACTCCACCGCAGTATATCAATCTGCTTTTCACCAATCTTGGTATCTTGACACCTGCGGCTGTTGGTGATGAGCTTATAAAACTGTATGTATGATTTTTGTTTGTCGAAGACCGTCTTCAGTTCTTCTAGTTTTGTTTTTATTGTTATTGCACTTAGGAGCCGTTTTTTTTCTTTTCTTTTCTCCGTGGGCATATCTTAAGCCAAATTTTTGTAGTTTTTGCGGAATGGAATTTATTTTTTTTTTATGCTATTAATGCATCTTATAATCCCGATCCATTTTGTTTTCAATTACTTCAGCATATAAGTTTAATACTGGCATACTTTCGCATAGAATATATGTAATACTTTTGTATTTTCGTATTTTCTCATATTTTCTTATGCTGATGGAAGGAATTTTGAATTGAAATAATCACTAACGTCTCATTAATAGGTATAATTCCTTCGACTGGTTGGATTTGGTCCAGGTTCCAACTGTATTAATTTAATAATCAAAACACTATGTTGCGTAATTGGCTCCTTGAATTGAAGTAAGTAAATTGGTGGATTGCAGAAGTGACCGAAAAATGGCAGGAAAAGTAACGAAAGTAAAAGTAACTGCAAAGTAACAGGTAGTAAGGATTTTAACAAGACTATTATTCTCAAGAAAAAAGGTTTGTATTTTTGATGGGAAACAAGTATGTCTAAGTTTGTCTTCCAGCGATCGAATACTAAAATTTCGTTCAAATGTATAAAAGTCTGGAAGCAAACATTTTTAGTTTTCATAATCAAATTTGATATTAGTCGGAGTTTGTTTTCTAGCAATAACAAAATGCTATGCTTTTTTTTTGAGAAAAAATTTTTACACAGTAAAAAAATCACTTCTTAGGAATGTCCATGACTAATGAATACCGATGTTATGCAAAACAGTTGCTTTATTCTTTTTCTTATATATATATATATTCATTCGTATGTATATTGGCCAATTTTTTTTACACATGTGATTTGTACAGATCTCACACCGTTTCTGTTTATGGGATCTACATTTCTGATTGATAAATATTGATGTAGATAAAAGGGATTGCTAAATCATTATTGTTCCGAAATATAACACCTAATAGTTCAAGCTATATCATGCTTCATCAAACGATGATAACGAAATCACATTGATGGCTTACTTAGGTAAGACTGAGATTATACAAAGTAGGAGAAAAGATTAATACAGTTCAAACAGTCGGAAACTGATGCGTTATTGGGTGTCGCATTGTTTTAGAAAAACAGACTTTTGATTTTGCTATTTATATTTCCAACTTTAATTCGTAGGAGGAAGAATAAATTTGGAGTTATTTGTTCTTAATGAATACAAGATACTAAATGATAAGGGATCTGGGATATCTCTATATCACTCAGTATGATGATCAATAGATTGCAATATGGTTACAAGTAAATGTGTTCGTTTTACTTGGGAAGTGCATGGTTCGACATGTTGCGGAAAAGTGATTCAATAACTGATCCTTCTGGTTCTGATAACCTTCTGAGTCATTATAGTGCTTTTCTTTTTCATTTTGCCGCGAAAAAAAAAAATGTTATGATATGTTGTGATGACAAATTAGTGACTTGTTAGTAATAGTTGGCAAATAATATGCTAATTTTTGAAATACAATTTGAATTACAGCATTTTCGGGATGGTATGGTTAGTTTTCTTATTAGTTTTGGTTAGTTTTCTCAGCATATAGCAAGGAATTCCAAAAGAATCGGAAAAACTCAGGTTAAGGTAAAAAAGACTGGCATTCTGTGTTCCATCCACAAAGCTCTTTGAAAGAGTATTAATCACACTTATTATCAGCTGGAATATTTGGTGCTATTGGTTGCAAATTTTCTGGAAAATCAAACAACTAAAAAGTTTAGATTATTTGGAAAGAATTTGAAGAACTTTTAAAAGTTTCATCAGTACTAGATATTGATAAGTTTCATCAGTACTAGATATTAATAAGTTTCATCAGTACTAGATATTGATCCTTCAGTACTTGTAATTATGCTGAAGCATATTTCGAAAGCATCGCTATCAGTTTTACCTGTAACAAATGAATTTTGCAATAAATTGCGCTCCTAAAATAGTCATTCCCCTTAATACTTCCCGAACTGTCGTTCTGCGGTGTCCTTTATAATACAAGTAACTGGCTATTACAGTAAACATGTTCTGTCCAATCCGTTGACAAAGTTGTTTGGCTCGATGTTGAAACGTTTATATCTTGTTTACAATAAAACGATATGATTACCGAACATGTTTCTGTTCATAGCATGTCTCTTATCCAGAGAATATTCCAAATACGAAGTGATTGAAATCCCTTCAGAATATGTCATCATGTACATTCCCTGTTTTGATACATTTCACATGACATCAATCATATGTCATTGATGATCAAGCAATGGTAATGAATTCGTTAGATTAGACAGAATTGATCGTTTTTATGATCTTTATAGGTTTTCCCTTGTAAACATAACAAATATCGAGCATACTTCATTTTACAGCTGGACAGTGACTGTCACAAAATTGTACCAACGATGTATTGTGGTAGCGGTAAATGAACGTACAAGTAACACATGACCGGTTCATATTTTCATCCGGTTTTACTACCCATACATTCTTTATTACATTTTGAATTCCGTTTAGTAGAATACCCGGAAAAAGATGCGTTTATTACATTTCCAGAATTAATAATCGACAATGTATATGTTAAATTGTCGTAAAAATTATCGTTCGGTATTTTAACACGAAAATTAGTTATACATACGGTTGCTAATGTCTCATATGGATGGTTGTTGATAAAAGCTGCATTTGAAAATATGACGATGATCATACATTTGATAATAGTAACTATGGTTATCAGAATATTAACAGAGTAAAAGTATTATCTCTCATAAAACTTCTTCTTATCTATCCAAATTTATGCATTTAATCATTAGCATTATCGTAGTTTGCAAACAAATTGCTTTCATTCTGCTCATTATTTAAAAGTAAACAATTGAAAAAAAAGAAAAGACCGCCTGTCTTTGTATAAGCAAAAGTAATGGGACAAGATTTACTGCAGTCATCTGTCAAATGTCATCTTTTTCATGCTGAAATCTCATGTTGCACCTTTTTTAGATTATCAATTTCGTCCATTCTATTAATATTCGATTTCTGCATGTAATACAGACGTAATACAATAATTAGAAAATGTAATATAGTAATTAAAAAAATTGTATGTAATACAATAATTAGAAAAAAAAATTAACTTTTAGATATAATAAAAATGGATCCAATGATCTTTGGACTGTTAGAAATTAAAGACAAAATGAAATGAGCCGTTTGTGGAGTTTTCTTCCTAAAGTATCTATTAAAGTTTAGGTTTACAAGTGGTGACAGAATGAATATATCAATGGTATGCTTTCTTCCAATGATTTGACCCTTTATGTAATCGTAAAAAAAAAAAACAATTTAAATTATTTATAATTCATGAATTTAAGCGATAATTGAATTAAATAAATGCTTTTAACGATTGTTATGCATCTTTGAAAAGCTCAACTTAGATAATTAACATTTCAGATAAATTGATAAGAAGCATTTAGATGATGATAAAATGATCGAATTGATGATATTTCGAAATAATCACTAAGTAAGAAGAGATTCATTTTACTGTTACTGTTTCAAAACATTTTATAAAAGTTATTTTGAATATTGATTATTTGGATCAATTGCATTTGGCATGCCATAAACATTCATTTATCTGGCCTAGTTTATTTGGAATTTCTTGGCCATACTTTAAACAATTTCCATTTACAATAATTCACACAAATTGTAAAATTTCATGCAAAGTTGTGGAGAAGTAAACAACTTTAATTGTAATAAAATATTTTATAGCCAAGGAAATTTTATGCAAAATTTGCTACAATTTTTTAAAAAATTCTTATACTCTTTTGAATATTTTGGCGTTATGCTTCATTTGCACTGCATATTTGGAGACTGTCACATCTAAATATCTTCCAGTCACAAAATATATTTGTCCTACAAAAAATCAATAATAAAGTTTTTCATTTTCAAAATGCTTCTTCTCAACATGTTTGACCGAGATTTCCTGATGATATAGCTATAAGTTAGGTTATGAGGAAAAAAAAACATTTGGGCATTTTTGTTGAAATTTAAAAATTAATATATGATAATTTCAAAAATTTTTTCTATTTCAGATACTATTTTTAAAAATTCAAGAACAGTATGTGAGCAGAAAATTGTATACAAATAACTCTGAGCAAAAAAAAAAATTTCCCAAATTTCAAGCTATGGGCCATTCATTTTGTTGAAACTTTTTTAGTAAATGACATCACACAAATGTCACTTTGTCCATTTCCTGCAATTTGACAACTTCATCAGAAAATGTCATTACCACATTTCTGGCATGCCAACCGTCATTTTATTTTATTGCAATATTACCGTCATTAGCGCTTCGAATATTCTCCCAAGTTTAATGATGTAATGAAATTTTGAATTTCATCTGCACTTTTTCTACTCTTTGCGAAATATTTGAATATTGAAATAAGCGAAAAAAGCAACAAATGATACAATAGATTTTGTAAATTTCGTAAAATTTTCTTCAAAGAATTTCACAATTAATTCAAATTTAAACAAAATGAACTGATAAAATCATTTAGGTTGACATTATTATAAAAGAGAAATGCAAAGTTGAATTTAATTCTTAAACGAATGATTCATTTGTTTACGTAAACAAATTTTTTTCCACCATTTTTAGTTTCTCATTTGCAATTTACATTCACAATTTCAATGCAACTACATTGGCGGAAATGACAGAATGTGATATGATGGCGGAAATGTCTTTGTTTCTTGATGGATGCAAAAAAAAAAATGGAAATTACGTCTTCTTCGAACACAACTGAATAGAACTGAACAATGTCTTCTTCAAGCTTTGTCATATTATCATCATTATAGTTAACATTAAGCACAATATAAGAAGACTAATACACGATGTAATTAAAAGACCAGAAGAAATTGTCCCAGCTGTCTTTGTCTTCAGCCAAGTTCATTTACATATATATACGATTGTCATGGTACATGTTTTATCTTGTATGGTTTTATACAACAAACAGTTTGCAAAGATATTGGTTCAAAAGTAAACTAATATAGGGTGACAAATATGAAAAGTGAATACAACAAATCATTTCATTATTTAAAATTTTATAATTTTTTGAAAGGATTTGTAATGCTAATTGATATTAATTGCGCAACGGAAAGAAACTTTCACTATTCTATTTTTATGATAAAATAATTTAAGAAAAATTTAATTATCGGATAATTTTCAAATTTTAGTGTTTAATTTGATTGTTAATTTTCTAAGGCACATTTTTATCTTATTAATTTGAATTGAAATAATAACGCAAAATAAAAGGAAACAGCGATCATTTTGCGTCGCAAATATAAATGGACAAATTTTTTCCCATATATTAACCTAAAATGCGATCGTTTAAAAGGAAATTGAATAAACTAAATTACCTAAATTAAATAAAACCGGATAGTTTACTAAGATTGGCATACGAACTTTTTCAAGTGGCCCAAAAAACCGGTATTCCTATCTTTAATTCATATTCATCTCATTCCTCGAGAGAAGATTAGTGTTGTCAGGATAGCCGAATTTTGGAAAATAAATAAATAAAAATTAAAATATTAGTAAAATCTTTTGTTGACTACAGGCAAAATTAGCAATTATCATATGAGATTTATTATTATTATTATTATTATTATTATTATTATTATTATTATTATTATTATTATTATTATTATTATTATTATTATTATTATTATTATTATTATTATTATTATTATTATTATTATTATTATTATTATTATTATTATTATTATTATTATTATTATTATTATTATTATTATTATTATTATTATTATTATTATTATTATTATTATTATTATTATTATTATTATTATTATTATTATTATTATTATTATTATTATTATTATTATTATTATTATTATTATTATTATTATTATTATTATTATTATTATTATTATTATTATTATTATTATTATTATTATTATTATTATTAGTTATTATTATTATTATTATTA
>NW_018108432.1:49797-51194 GCF_000183805.2 Loa loa | reverse complement strand
TTAATATTCCAAATTGTGACGTCATTTATTCTCCGATTATCTGAGATATAGAAAAATCAGTTAATTAACAATAAAACGTTTTATTGCTTCATAACTAATAATCTGTTAAAAAACCTTTTGAATACAATTTGAGAGATGTCACATCAATCCATTTAAAATTTGACTTTTTTGTCATTCAGTTCCATAGTGTTAGCGTTTCCTTAAATACTTAATAAATACGTGAATTAAAGGATGGAGTATAAGTAATGAATTAAAGGATGGAGTATAAGTAATTTTAAGCTGATTTCCTCAGACAAATATTATTCCATATGTATTTGTGATATTATTGAAGAAATTAGCCTCGGAAATGTCTGCTTATCTTCATTATTTTTAATTCTTCCATTACAAGAAAAAAGTAATTTGTTCCTCAAATTGAAATCTTCCTCCATTTACTCAACTTTATACCTAGTAAACTTTCAAATTTATGAATTAACAAATGTTGATCCATTAAACGAGGACATTTCATATAATTGTATACCTCACAAATAGCTCATTCTATTGTATGTATCATCGAATTTGATGATCGTCACAACTCATCTGCTGAATAATTCCCATTATGGGACATCAAGAGATTAGCCCGTATTTTAAAGATACCATTTCTATCCTCAATTTTCAGCTTATTTTCTGTATTACTTATTGCTTCATTGCAATTTTCTGTTTGATTTGTCAATTAAAATTCTTTAATTTTCCAATTTATTGTTAATTTCTGTTAATTTATATTCAATTATTTAAATATTTTTTGAAATATTAAGAATGCATCATATTATAATAAAATATATTAATTAATCTTATATTAATTAAAATATCGAATGATTCTTTGCACTTTCATATCAGATAATAGGACTTTTGAATGAATAATTCAGAATAATTCCTGATGATAAGATATTTTAATATCATACAGGAATTAGACATCATATTGGATTATTTCGGCATCATACATTGGATTTATTAATTTTATTTCCGGTTTACTACCGTACCATAATTACTTTTTTGAACCAAATTGATTTAAATTTTGTTTCTGGATGGTTCCAATATTTTGATGGAAATGTCATCCTTTTTATGTCGAGGTTGACAGTTCTTAGTTATATTAAAAGTTGCATAAATTTTCATTTTTTTATTTCACAAGTGATAACTAAAGTTAATTATTCTCAATAAGAATGACAGCTTCTCTTCATTCATTCTTTTTCTATCATCGCTTTTTTTAACTTTTCATATGACATGAAGAAATGACAAAATCATTTCGAAAGAAAAATATGGAATGAACATCACACTTATTAAATTATGTTTGACCAGTAAATATAAAGATTTAACATCTCTTCCTTGTTTTTTTTTTTTTTTTTTACGTCATATTCGACTAA
>NW_018108432.1:47723-49405 GCF_000183805.2 Loa loa | reverse complement strand
TTTAACTATCTCTTCCTGTTTTTTTTTTTTTTACGTCATATTCGACTAATTTAAAAAGAGAATGACAAAGAATGACACTGGGTTTGTGACACATTGAATTTGAAATATGATAGAAATTGATCAGTTCTGAAATGGAAAAAGAAACTTTCATTGCAACATTACGGTATGGATTAGTCGGTCTAATCAAAGGAAGAATTTGTTAATGAAATATTTGCATGAGAAGAAATTTTACTTTTTATTAAATCAATCATTGTGAATTCGAGCTCTATTAATAATTTTAGCACTGTCGTTTTTGATAGTTTCCAAGGAAATGGAAAAAGTTTCATATTATATCATATCATCTATGAATGTTTCGGCAAATAAAGACAAAGCCAGTTTTAAATTCAAGTTAACAAAAGCGCGAAATTTTCTAATAAATCTGTGACAATCAACACGAGCAGGAATTTCATTTTAATGTGAATGTCATTTTCATTTTGTCTTTGATCAGTAATATCACATAAATATGATGTCACATATACATGTTTTGTAAGGATAAAAAAATTTGATTCCAAAAGTTATAAAATATAAGCATTAAAATATCTAGGATTTCTCGGATTTCAGGTAGACCTACGAAAGATTTATTCCACAGCTATTAGTGACATCTTTGATGACATAGGCAGTTTTAACTGATATATTATGATCTGTAATTAATTTGAATAGCAATATTTGAAGTGATGCTTTATATGACATTGATATCATCACCTAAGTTTATTATCGTATCTGTCAGTCTTGTCATTTTAATAAAGCAATTAATCATGTTGATATTTAAATATAAAAAAAAAGAAATCCTTCACCAATTCAATAAAGAATGGTTCTGTATGAATCAACAGGTTAACGTAGTTAACGTAAATATGATCGCGAAAGGTGACTGTTGACAATTTGAACTTAATAAAGATGATCTCAATGTTTACATATGATAGTTATTATCATTCCAGTTCTCCGATATCGGAATGATTGGCTTGTGTAAATAAACTTTCCCCGAAACTGAATTGAGCTAATGGAAAATAGAAAGAGTGCAAACTTTAATTCGTAAATAATGACAGATTACAGAAGCATACGTCCACCTCCTATGCTACTTTCAATCATTTCATCATCATTGCCATTACCGCCCATATATTGTGATGTCAAATTCTAGCGCCATTTTCCTGTAATCTAATAATCATTCTAACATTAATTCCTCCATTGACTCTTTCATTGTTACTATCCTTACCTTTTGATTTTTCATATTTTAAAATTTTAATTCACCTGGCGGTTGATAAGAGTGTTGCTGATTTGAACTTCCTTCGATTTTCATTCATTGATTGATGACAGATGATCTTTGCGCCCATCTCTTGTTCAAATGATATACAAATGAATTATTTATCTTCCTTTAAATATAGATGTGGTAAATATTGGAATTTATTGGATATTTTATAGGTTTCATTACCCAATAATCATCATCATCATCATCATCGTTATCATCATCATCATCATCATCATTGTCAACTATTATCGTTAACAACTAGTCCATTGTTCAGCCTATATTCCGATTCATTTCCGGAATTCATTCGAAATTAGCTGTTCCGACCAGTGCCTATCTCTCTCCCGTATTTTATTTATATTAAATGATCAAGTTGTATAAAAACTGGTTTAGTTAGTAATGC
>NW_018108432.1:43976-47145 GCF_000183805.2 Loa loa | reverse complement strand
CATCATCATCATCATCATCATCATCATCATCATCATCATCATCATCATCATCATCATCATCATCATCATCATCATCATCATCATCATCATTGTCAACTATTATCGTTAACAACTAGTTCATTGTTCAGCCTATATTCCGATTCATTTCCGGAATTCATCCGAAATTAGCTGTTCCGACCAGTGCCTATCTCTTTCCCGTATTTTATTTATATTAAATGATCAAGTTGTATAAAAACTGGTTTAGTTAGTAATGTTGCATGAAATGTATTAGGTTGGATTTTCTGATAATGACATGAGCGCACGTCGTTGTATGATCGTTATAATTTCCGTCTTTAATTAACTTATCTCCTAATTAGGCTAATTATTGATAATATGAACGAATAAAGTAGAGATTGTACTAAATACAATTGTACTTTTGCATCCCTTAAATACAAATTGCTTTTGTATTATACGAAATGTTGCATTTTTATATTTCATTTACATAAAGCCTTACTTAACATAGTCCATAAATGAAGCATTTTTAGTAATTATCTTATTGGAATGAATTAATTGTTGTTACGGATCCGTATTATCTGAACAAATCCGGTTTCCGAAACATAGTAAATATCGTACAAGAATGAATACAAGAATGGATCAAAAATTATAACCCTTTAAAATGTACGAATAAATTCGAATATATTTTTAAATTATACTAAAAATTCATTCATATTTCCCAGAATAATTAGGATTATATAGCTGAAAATGGTTTGAAATTAAATTGAAAAGCAGCATTTGGTAATTATCCAATCATAAATAACAATTACAAATCTTCTTTTGATCTTTTCTTTCCTTCTTCTTTCATCTTCAATATACAGTCATTCCTGATACCGTTTCCGGACAATCAATCATTATAAACTGAATCATATCAAATTACTGTAAACTTAATCATTATAAATTGAATCATATAAAATCAATTATGATAAACTTGCAAAATTCTACCTCATTAATTATTACTTTCAATTGTTATATTATTCAAACATAAACAGAATTTCTAATATAAAAGAATGGTTAAATTAACTTCACAAAATAACTAATTAACACAAATTGCACTAATCAAATTTGAAATAAGTTAGTATTTGAACTATTCCAAAGTTTTACCTTCAATTTAAAATTTCATTTTAATTCATTTGTACGAGTTCCGTCCATCTTTGTCACATGCAATTCCATTGGCAAATGATTTATACTTGTTGTTTTGGACAGAAAGAAAAAAAAAGACATTCTCGAATCTATCAATGTTACTGTGACTTACAATGTTTGTGCTTTCATTTCTTGTGATAAAAAGTTATGGAGTGGTCATTTGTTACTTTCATTTTTTTGTGATAAAAAGTTACGGAGTGGTCACTTGTTACCCATTCAATGGTCACTCCTACAGTACAGGAGGAGAACACAGTTATCTATAATTTTCATGTAGAATGCACAAAAAATGCTAGTAAGCTTTGATTACTGACAACAACAATGTCACCGTTCAGCTACAAGTGCTATCATTATTTGCAAAAGGGTGTCGTGTTTGCGCCATTCGCAGAATTGAATTAAATCCACCACTGTCATGTATCTATCCGGCTTCATTCCGGACGGATGGATAGATGATAGGCAGGAAATGGATTTCATCGATCTTCTTACCCTAATAATACTGTTTGCAGTATTTCGAGTTGATTACAAATCACATTGCTTCCTTATCTATACATACGTGTGTATGTGTGTGTCCGTCTGTCTGTCTGTCCGTCTACATTTGTATGTTGTGTGTGTGTATATGTGTGTGTGTGTATATGTGTGTGTGTGTGTGTATGTGTGTGTATGTGTGTGTATGCATATGAGCATCACAAACAAAACGTTTTGTTTTCCATCACAATCATCACTTTACAGTGGTTTTTCCGGTATGCCTCTTCACCTTTTCAACCTTACCTGCCATGGTATTGATGGTTTTTACCTTTATTTTACCTTTAATATCAATAAATGAACAAGCAATAGTTGACGAAAAAAAAGGTTAAGGAAGTGAGAAAAGATTAGTGGAAATGATTGAAATGTATTAACTTTGAGTTAAAAGAATTTCAAAATTGAATCAAAGTTGGTTTTTATGCGATAGCAATTCAAATAAGGTATGGTAAACGAATGAACAAAGATCGATATGGGAAGAGATCACCTGACCTTTCCATGACCTGAAACCTCCCTGCTGCTTTCTCTCTCTCTCCCTCTCCCTCTGCTTTATTCATATTGTTTTAATCACTATCCATTTTCTGGAAATTTATTTTACTAAAAGGAATACATTTGGTTAATTTATTTTAATGGAATACATTATGGTAACCGGAAAACCGATACCGGATATGAAAGGTCACTCAATTTTCCAGCCAATGTTTTTGTTTTTTTTTTTTCACTCTTCCAAATATCCGTTTTTTTTTTTGACTTTCACATTCCGTATTTCTTTATTCCTTCTTAACTTTCACTTATTTCCGCAAAAATATTCAATGATCATAGATTATATCTCGTAAAATTTGAATTTCAAAATTTTCTAAACATTTGGTCAGAAATTTACATCCGAAAAAAAAAAAAAACAAATCGTTTTTATTTCGCTTTGAACAGATGGAAGCAATGCTAAAATTTTATTACATTCTTTTATTTATTGTTTTTCCTACCATTCATTGGATAATTAGAGTTGAACTCGGGAAATTTTAGAGAATCGTTAAATGATAATTTCAAAGTTTCTTAATCAAAGAATAAGATTTTTATTTTCCCCAATAAGATAATTCCTTTTATTAGAAAGACTATTTGGAAATATCAAATTACTTTAATTAATGATTTATTATGATAATTACTCTTTATTTTGCCAAATTGATATTTCTATCTGTAGGTTGCGTAGTAATGATTAGAGATAATGATAAAAAAAAAAAATGAAAAATGATAATTATTTGATATAAACTAAAAGATAAGAAGAGAACTACTAGATGTTGACTAATTATTACTATTAAGTGACAAGATCAACCATTGAATCCACTAGCAACAATCATCTATCTGCTTTCATTACACATTTACACTTATTCCTTTCCTTATTTTTTTTTTCAAAAAAATTTTTCATATTTTTCCAAAAATGAAGCAAAACTTTGTTTATTTGCTAGTCATCTCTCGATTTCGTCTA
>NW_018108432.1:41497-43382 GCF_000183805.2 Loa loa | reverse complement strand
ATCTCTCGTATTCGTCTATTCTTTAACTAAAAAATAATGTTTAGTACGATCTCTCTCTCTCTCTCTCTCTCTCTCTCTCTCTCTCTTTGCTTATTAAACTCATGTTTGGATTTATATGTGAAAAGCTTTTAATAAGTTCAACAACGATACCGTAATTCTTTGGTAAAAATCCGGAAATTGAAATTACCATCGGTTACTTGAAGTAAGCAAGCAATGATTTAATTTTATACTGTAAGCTTCTTTTGTGAAGGAAAATTTAGCACCGTATCTCTGCATTATATGGATTCCATGATCAATGACCGATACATTGTATCACATAACGGAAAAGTCTTTGTTATTGTTTGTTCATGATGTACGGAACGGGACAGAACGGAACGTAACGGAATGGTATTCGTTTTTCTGTATCCATTCTGAAAATAGGATTTGAAAAAGTGATGCATAATTTGACGATTCTATGAAAATTCATGAAATATTTGAAGATATCAATTCCCTCCCGTTCTCCCCCGCCCCCACCCCGTCTCCCCGCTTTCTCCCATAGTAATGAGAAATGCAACGTTTTTATCGGGGAATAATAACGTGTTTGAACATCTATGTCATAAATTTCTGCTTCTTGCTATCTTCTAATAAATATTCTTAAATTTCATACAATCATTTTTATTGTCACATTTATGGCTGTCCACTTTATACTACCCTATGGCTACTTTTTCTTAAACTCTTAACTACTTTTCTTTAGCTATTAAGAAATAACTCATTGGTTTGGCTACTTTTTCTTAGATTCTTAAAGAGGAAGTATCTCATTTAAATGGCTACTTTTTATTAGATTCTTAAGGAGTTATCCCATTGAAATGGCTACTTTCCATTAGCTCTTAACGAAGGAATTAGTCATAGTTACCCGCTAATTTAAATATCTTCTCTGCTTATTTCAAGATGTATGTAAAAATTGCATTACCTCTTATCTCTTTTCCTCAAAATGTCCCATGTCTATCACGTGTGTGCGTTGACATTAACACGTAACTTTTACACGTAACAAAGTTTCTAGCAGAATTCATGAAATAAATTTTGTTTGTCATTTTTTCACATTATTGCTGAGCGGCGGTTTGTTTGTTCAATATTAAGACGGAATCTTTATTTACTTTTGAAAATAAATTTCATTTTCAATATTTCAACAAAAAGAAAAAATGATCGAAATTCCATAATTTAGATGGTAAGATTAATTCCCTCCGGAGACAATCCTGCCGAATTCCGGATTAAATTTCAGGTTATTTTAAAAAATGAATATGACTTAAGCATTTAATTAATCAGCGTTTATTTAGGTTTTGATTCAACTTTTTGATTTTTACTCAATGTTTGGTTCATCCCAGCTTCAAGCGCCAGTTCAACTTACTGAAAATGGCACATTTTGAAGCATATATTCTTCATTTAAGTAAACTTTGAGAATAATTTGAATACTTCTTGTCCCACAATTCCTCCATTCATTCACTTCGCCTAATATAACTGGTTCCTTACTGTATGACCTTTGAACTATTTGAAATCTTCCAGTTATAAAGGTAAACTGTGAGAGATTTGAAATTAATAGAATTGTGAATGAATGGTGTTATTAAATTTCTTTGCTTAAAAATTGACCAAAGATCATTGTAAGGTCATCATAAAGTTTAATGAATTATTGGAAAAAAGACTTCATTTAATGATAATAGCAAATATTTTTCTTTTTTTAAATCATGTTGATGTACTTTTTAATGATTTTTGAATTGAATTTAATCAGTAAAATCGGCCATTTTGCGTGGTGCGCTTTTTTCTCTTAAAGAAGGTCATTGGGGAGAGAGAGAGAGAGAGAGAGAGAGGAGGAGGAAGGAAGAGAGAGACGAAGGAAGGGAGGAGAGAGAAG
>NW_018108432.1:37144-40636 GCF_000183805.2 Loa loa | reverse complement strand
AGAGAGAGAGAGAGAGAGAGAGAGAGAGAGAGAGGGAGAGGGAAAGAGATAGAGACAAAGGGAGGGAGAGAGAGAAAGAAAATGGAAGTTTACCGAAACTATCGGATAAGTATTCATCAAAAAGTAGAAGGCAAATGTCAACTTCATTTTAAAGTTTACGAAGAAATCATTTCAATAGTTTTATTCAAATTGCACTTTGCATTTCCATTCATCTTTCGTTAGCTTAATTCGACAATAGTAAGTTATAATTGTAAATAAGCCATGAAATTGTTTGAGATGAAAGTATTGCTAACATAATTATAAGTAATAATTTATTTCATTAGGATGGGTCAGAAAGAAAATTAGTTTCAAATTTCAAATTCTCTAATCGTAACCTGAATCTTCATTGTTTCTGATTAAACCTATTGTATTATTCTTATGGATTCCAATTGAAACACTAACTAACATATTATTAACTTGATAAGATTAAATTTCTTGAATTAGATTTCAAGAAAATCAAATGATTTCTTCCTCCAAATATTTTGGAAATTTTGTTGACGAGCGGAAATTAGCGTCTGTACTTCAGTAAGTTTCTTATAAATTGTAATGTTTGTTAATTTGCCTTCCGGAAAGTTCTACCAGTTCATCTTTTAATTTATGTAATTATCTTTACAAATATCTTCCGGATAAAATAGGTAGTGGTTATGAAATCGTTAAATATTTACTTCGAACAATTTACCACGTAAACAAATCCTACAACTCCAATTTAATGATTATATCCTATAGATGATCTAATTCACATTTTTCTCTTCCATCTTTGAATTTGAAGTTTTAAATTTCTTTTGTTCATATTTCAAAACAAGTTTGTCATTTTTGTAAATCGTTGCGCATTTTTTTGCAATAATTTCATTCAAATGAAAATTTAAAACTTTTTAGAAATTCAATAAGGTATATGGCAATAAGGATATGAAATTATGCAAAAAAATGGTATAATTGTATGAGAAAATTTATATCGGGACGATAAATATGGTGGATGCATCGGATGGTACCATATCTATTCTTGTTGGAAAATCGCATTTAGGCTCAACTGTTTCATCTACCAAATTACGACATCCAAATGTCTTCACCACAGAGTATGTTTTCGCATTAATATCTCCATCTTCGAATGTGTAATGTTTAATTTTTAATTCGAATTCACTACTGTAGTATTTGTCTTTCAGTTGAATATGCAAATTGAGCTATTTGCTAATGAATTAACTTGCTGAAAATCTGATTTATATACCAATTCTAGTTAAATCAATTCTAATAGTTCTACAAATCTTTATTTATAATTAAGCTTGGAATCCTTTTTTCCTTATTCAAAATAAATTTTGTAGTGTTCGAACAAAAGAAGTACATCATATGTCAACTTTGTCAAATGGTCCAAGTAGAGCTCGAATTGGTATATCTCATCTCTCCGTACCATTAGCCTGGAATAGCGATGAACACTTTGGAACACGTGGAGGTATGTGCATCTTTTATCACTTATTAAGTGTTTCATTTTCTAGAGCAGTTCATACTTAAATTCTTCCGAATTTGTCAATTTAAACTAAAAGTCTTCAGTAAGATTAATTCTTATGAGTAATGTTAGCAATTGAGGAAAATCTATGCTCAAGTTAGCCATTAATATGCTGATGCATCTAAGTTAGTTCTGTTTAGCATTATCAATGAGATATGAAATTTGATTAACTTATTCGTTTCCTGAATTTTATTTATCTTCAAGGATTTTACTTAGATTTCTTTACCTTACTTCTATCGTTATATCTGATATGAAATCAATCCATCGTAACAATCTGAATATTATTTGAATAATTAAAATCCGATAATGGAATTAGTCCAAAGTTTACTATCAAATTTTTTCAGAAGGGAAAGTGTATTCGATGTTTATGGCACTCCAAGCTACTAATAATGTTAACGACAGTCGTATTGTAACAGCTATTGATCGAACATGTACCGATGTCGCATTTACGGATTCCTTCATTTTGTTTGTTTACTATTTGCAATTTTATCGAAAATCAAACTTATATTTTCTTTTTTAGTGCCGAAATATCACATTTCCTTTATCGAAATTTCCTTTTTCACGAGTAAGGATAGTTTTAAAAGAGCATTTAAATGCTTTCATCAGTGTTCATAATTAGAAGGAAATTAATGAATTGTGATTAGCTGCAGGATGATCGGAATTTGAAAATATAAACGCACGAATTGATTTTAATGAGTTGATGTAAAATTCATAAGATTTTTAGTGAAAATCAACCGGTGGATTTTGAAATAGAGATTCAGCTTTATGGATCACGAACCGATAGTGGTGATACCAATCAATCATTGAAGCAGAAATTAACCCGTTCATTTGGTCGACGATTTGGCACTAATTATGTTAGTTACCTCTCCATTGAGCACGCTACATCATTCAACTTTACGAAGGCAAGCTTTTCGCATAATTGATGAAATTTAGAAGACAAGTTGGCTGAGTGATGATATGGTGCCATTCGAGCCGCTAATGAATGGTGAAGGTGACAGCAATAGCATTCAGGATGGTTCAAACAATAAATATTTTCATCTGTTAGGTCGGACAACATTGACTTTGAGTGATGCGAAACCGAAAGTCGGAATTTATGACCTTCATGTGTCACCAAATGGTACCCATTGAAATCCATTCGCCAGATTGATAAGAGTATATATTTCTAAAACATTTCTTCATCCTATAACTTCTTTCATTTGACTGATAAAGTAATTGATTAGTTGTTCGAATTTTTAGCGATTTTAATTTTATTTAAATTTTAACACTGTCAAGTTATCAACAGCTCAAATTCAGAACTTGAATTTTAAGCTCAAACATTAAATTAATTTTTTGATAAACGACGACGTAAAATTAAAGTTTTTATAAAATCTTTTGAAATATTATTAACACAATGATAACTACTATAGAAATCTAGTGACAGAGAAATCAGCGAGGAATGAAGTTTTAAAATTGAATTCGTCATGTTCATGCTTATATGCTGTAAAACTTACTGTTCTTGATGTTTAAAGTAATGGGAAAAGTGTTTATATCCTATTTCAAGTATCATTTGTAGCAGTTTTCCGTGGTTCAGTCGTATTTTCAATCTTTAAATCAAAAAAAGTTCTGAAAAAGATAGAAATTAGCTCACATGTGTTATAGGTTTTATTATGTAAGCTATTATTTTATTGTATAAGTTGTTTGTTGAAATCTTCAAAAAAAAAAAATTGTTTGAATTTTACTTTTTCTATGCATATTTCATATACACGAAATTAATTATACTGGCATTCTGTGTTACAGCGGCTAACTATGGACCACCATTATATGGCCATATTCGATGTCGAATTGTTGCTCAACCAAATTCGGTAGCAATGCCTCTATCGGATGGTATTTTAACAGTCAAACCTATAGGTTATGATTGCTTGTATCAAAATGTGCATTGCAGATTACAGGTTTGTATCAAATTTAACAGGATGAAT
>NW_018108432.1:32336-37013 GCF_000183805.2 Loa loa | reverse complement strand
AAAGTAATGGGAAAAGTGTTTATATCCTATTTCAAGTATCATTTGTAGCAGTTTTCCGTGGTTCAGTCGTATTTTCAATCTTTAAATCAAAAAAAGTTCTGAAAAAGATAGAAATTAGCTCACATGTGTTATAGGTTTTATTATGTAAGCTATTATTTTATTGTATAAGTTGTTTGTTGAAATCTTCAAAAAAAAAATTGTTTGAATTTTACTTTTTCTATGCATATTTCATATACACGAAATTAATTATACTGGCATTCTGTGTTACAGCGGCTAACTATGGACCACCATTATATGGCCATATTCGATGTCGAATTGTTGCTCAACCAAATTCGGTAGCAATGCCTCTATCGGATGGTATTTTAACAGTCAAACCTATAGGTTATGATTGCTTGTATCAAAATGTGCATTGCAGATTACAGGTTTGTATCAAATTTAACAGGATGAATTGTGATAATGAAAAGACAGAGAATTATCACAAAGTTTTTCTAAAAATGAAATAGTTTTTCTTCAGGCCGGTGTTTTACGATGTGCAACAAGCAGTTCATTACATTCACAGGATCAAGCCCTTCTTCACATTTATATTAACAAGGTAGGTGAGTAATATGTATTATTTATGAGAAATTGTAGCAATCAATAAATAGATGATATATGTTAGAAAAGGTCGAAGTTTAACACATATAAACTTCATTACTAACATAGGAAGTTAAACTCTCTTACTGTACTCGATTGATTGATTTCACTTTTGAAACTCTTCAATACGATCAATTTCCCTGCGATATAGATCTAAATTCTCCTTGTTGTTGAATAACTCTCTGGCTATCCTGTAGAGAACCATACACCATCTCCGACCATTCTGTGCTCTCTCTCATTTATACCTCGATTATCCCTCGTTTTGTTTAATTATTTACCAAATAGATAAACCTAGGTTAATAATATTGTCATCATATGAGCAACGGAATATTAGCAATCGATATTGTGCACTATGTACAAAGGAGATTTGGTTTTTGGCTATTAACAACGAGTTGTGATGAGTGGATCACATCAAGGTATATCACGTAGTGGTAGAGTCATTATTAGGAATTACTTATTTAAAGAAAAAAGAAGTATGTGTTGGTCAATCAAAAAAGTATGTGTTGATAATCATGTCCATTGTTATTAGTGAATCACATTAATACATTGCAATTTATTTTCCCACGTTATTATTAAAGGGAAAAGTATAACTTTACTGCAACCAAGATGTACTTGACAAATTTTTATGAAATCCAATCTATCCTTACAGTATCCCTTATTTTTCTATTCTTCGCCACTTCACGTTTGAGACGTAAAATGACCTCTCTTGGCCATGCTATTTCTATTCATTCAATGTTTGCTTTACATTTGTCAACAGAAGTAAAATTTAAAAATAGTCAACTTCTTGGAAATTAAAACAAACTTTCAGTTTAATACTTTATAATGAATTACAGGATTCAAAAGTGTTGGCATGTAAACATCAACGCAGTATCATTGTTACCTCAGACCGTTACTTGGGTGGCACAAAACGCGACAGGCAATTTATCTTAACATCGGATAGTGAAGAAGATATTGCCGCATGGAGGCATGCTATTAATTTGCAAATTGCTGATTGCGGTTTGTCTATTTTACTTTCTTTTAAATAATAAAATTGTTCAAAAAATCTCAAATTCTTAAGAATTCCACCAAAATTCTCTGCAACCATTTTTTATTACTTACTTGAAATCATTATCATTTTCGAGGTCATCGTCGATTTAAGAATGCTGCCAGTTTTTTTTTCCTCACACTTGTTACAAAATTTACATAACTTTTTTTCTGGCGATAAAGTTTTTCCTTCTGTTATATTTCAAATAAATGCGAGGAAAAATTGTCACAGTGCTTTCCGAATTAAAATCAGCATGTGAAATACAGAATGAACTGCAGATAATTAACTGCTGACTATTTTACAGAACAATGGGGTGAATTTGCCGTTTCATCGATAAGACTAACTGTCGAACCGGATCATCCGGATGTATTAATTTTGTCACGGACGAATGGCCGTCGATTATATGATGAAATTCAAATTCAGGTCAACGGTAAACAACTGACCCTGTTCCCGATTGTTTTTTTTTCTTTACAGTCCAGACTTATTGAAATTTGATTAATACTGCTGAGAATTTCATCTTTCCGTCATTTTCATTGCCTATAGATTACTGCACATCAGCCTCTCCATTTCATCTATGTTAAATCAATAGTCATTGTTAATCTTGTGTGAAACTATTCAAAATTTACTATATGCTTTAGTAGGCTTTGGAGATTTATATTATATCCATACTCTTTATAAACTTGGCTACTAGTGTTGTCTCTCCGGTAGTTTCATATCTACACCCTTTACGAACTTGATTGCTACTGTTGTCTATCCGGTATATAGCCTTTACGAACTGTATCAGTACAATCTGGTAGTTTAGTACGCTTTCATATTATTAGCTGCTATGTTTGATACATCAGATATAAGGCGAGAAAAAAAAATGGCCAAGCAGTAGCTTTAATCCATTGCGCTTGGCCATTTTGTCTGTTGTTGTCAATTAATTATCAGCTAAGTAATATTAACGAGTGTGGAAAGTATGCATGACTATTTCTATTATTATCAAAAATAAGCTAATTTGTAGGTGCTATGCAAGGAATTTTGAAAACTGATACATGTAATTCAAACCGGAATCTTACGATGGATTCCTCCAAGATTGTTTCATTTGCTGCAACAACGAAACCTGTTCAGACCGCTCCATCAGGACGCAGGCGGAATAGTCGTTCTCATGTGCGCAATCTCTTTCAGGTATGTATTTTTACCTTTCACTTTTCCGCTGTCATTCTTTATTTAGTCTATAAAAAGTATATGTTTTAATTGATATTACAGCCAGTAAATGACAGCGAGTATCGTTATGTGATCAATCTGCCGGTTAGAGACGTACGGGCACTTCAGAAAATCAATGGATCTTCATCAAAATTGACTACCAATGGCTGTAAGTATTAATTTGATTAGTTTATTTGACTAACTAATTAATTTAATTTTTTAGAATAATAAATTGAATTGTTCACGAAAATATTAAATTTCCTTTTTTTTTACGACAAAAAGAATGACTTATGATCAGTTTAGGATATCATAGATGGAAAGTGAATTAGTTAAACAAACTAATTACCTACACGAGAGCACTGTCCTGTTTTTTCTTTTTTTTTTTTTGTTATTATCAAAGTGGCGATGACGGCAAGAGGTCCTACTGTTATTATAAAAACGTAATATGGAAGGAGGAAGTAATAAATTAAAATAAAATTCAAGTGCGAACGAAAGTAAGATAAAATAATATGAAGTAAAAGATAGGGGAAAAATTTTAGAAACATAAATAACGTTCCAATTATAAATGTATGGTACATGTCGAACCTACGATTTATGTTAACCATTTGAAGAAACGTTTTAAAAATAAAAGCAGAAATCAATATTTACCAGTACTGCTCCCTTGACTGTCTTTCAAGAATTTTGAAATTATCTGAATTGATTACCATTGCATTTTCACTTATCTAACTGTCCTTGTTGTATAGCATGATGATAACTAAGTTTATTTTGTTTTTGGTTGCCAATTTTGTTTTTCTTGTTTTACATTTGTACATTTTGTTTTACATGAAAACACATTTAAACCATTTTTTCCTTTGTTTTTTGCTTCTAAATTAGTATTGAAGATTTCTTATCTCTTTCCAATGTTTATTTTGTAAATTAGTAGTAAAATTACTTATGATCTCCAACTTCAATTTGATGTTAAATTAAGAAGAGCGCAGTAGTTCTAACTGAAACCAGAATTGAAAATTAAATTTGGTTGGATTAAGCTGAGTTCATTTAGATTATATATGGAACTTTGTCCCTGCATTATACTGAGCTAATATATCAATATGATTTATACCAGACTGGATATAATGGGACCAAACCAAGTTGAATCAAAATAATATATAAATACGCAAAATACAACTATGCCAGACGAAGTTGTAATACTTAATGAGACAGCAATTAAGCAATACATTCTGTTTGATATATATTGCACAATTATCGCCGTTCGATCATAATTTATGATTTTCTTCAGATATAAATGACCTGTCATCGTGTGCGCAAATGAATGGAGGGCAGTATATTGACCCAGATGAAGAAGAGGTATGCATTTAATAACATACCTTCATTTTGGATGAAATTTTTACTAAGAGTAAAAGATGCGTTGCAAAGCCAGAATTATTCAGATTGAAGAGCTATAAGGACCATTCAGGTTGTGAATTTTACTTAAAATTATGAGGAATGTTACTGCATCGCCAAAGTTTAAAGATTTTCCAAATCTTAGTAATTTTCAAGTATTTCATAAGACGTCTTAATGTCTTTGAATCAATTTCCTAGTTTCATCGTTTGCAGAGTGCTGCTCGAGCCAATGTGTGCCATGCGGTTTCGGAAAATTGGTCGGAAAATCTCTTCAAAAGTTTCAAAAGAAGCTTCCAAAGATCATTTGGTGTCTTAAAAAAATCGTAAATCTCTTGAAGTGTCTCGTTTCTAAACTTCATAATGCATATCTTAATCACTTATATTGGTTTCGTGGCAATATTTTACTTTTCCTTTTTTCTTTTCGAAATATTCCTTTTGATCGAGCTAATTGATGT
>NW_018108432.1:16010-32081 GCF_000183805.2 Loa loa | reverse complement strand
TGTGAATTTTACTTAAAATTATGAGGAATGTTACTGCATCGCCAAAGTTTAAAGATTTTCCAAATCTTAGTAATTTTCAAGTATTTCATAAGACGTCTTAATGTCTTTGAATCAATTTCCTAGTTTCATCGTTTGCAGAGTGCTGCTCGAGCCAATGTGTGCCATGCGGTTTCGGAAAATTGGTCGGAAAATCTCTTCAAAAGTTTCAAAAGAAGCTTCCAAAGATCATTTGGTGTCTTAAAAAATCGTAAATCTCTTGAAGTGTCTCGTTTCTAAACTTCATAATGCATATCTTAATCACTTATATTGGTTTCGTGGCAATATTTTACTTTTCCTTTTTTCTTTTCGAAATATTCCTTTTGATCGAGCTAATTGATGTGAATTGGAATTGGATAAATTTAATTTTGGAATATTTGAAGACCAGAGAAATTTTATAGTATTTCTCTGAAGTTTCACAATCATCCACAATTCCATAATTTGGCGTATAACTGAGAATTGTAATGTCCAAAACTTTTAGATCATAAAATGTTTAGTCAGTTTACTAATTGGAGTGAAGTGTTTATTTTATAACAAATAATAATACTAATGTTGCTTTATGTAAAACCAAAGTATTATCCTGCTCTCTTTCTAATCATTTATCTAATATTTTGATGTGAAATTCATTTTCAACAGATAGTAATCATGTCGTATAGCTTGAAAAGACATAAGTGAAAAGTCATTGCTTTAGAATGAATTCTTTCCTAATGAAACTCTCATGATTGTTGAATTGATTTATTGGCTTAGAATTCAGGTTTTTCTGTTGCCTAGTCATTTAAATATTCAAAAGTAATCGTACTACGTACTCCTTTGGAAAACAGTAATATTTATACTGTGTATAAGTGCGAATACTGTAGTTACAAATGTACTCATTTCTAAATTATCACTGTAACTCAAATAATAAAGTTATTCCAACTTCAATTTTAATTTTTGGATGCAAAATTAGCACATAAAGGAAGAAGCTCTGGGTCAGAGTTTCAGGTCTGCTCATTAACTTTAACTTTCATGGGAGATGAAGATAAGCATATACTGAAAGACTTTAACATTGATTGCTGAAAGACCGAAAACAATCATCAGGCATTCAGCTTTTTTATGGTGATTGTAACTCTAATGATTACTTGGCCGCTATCCTGCACTTAGCTGCGATAAGCATTTTGAAGTTTTACTGAGATGAAATTACAGGGAAAATCAGATTTCGCATGCGTTACGTAAAATCGACTTTTTTTTTATATTTTGAAAAAGTGATTACTGAAAAGCGCTGGCATCGATCATGGAGCGTAACTCATGTACAATGTTATCCTTCATCAAGTCGTTTGCAATAGTGGCAAGGTGTCGCTTTGGATCGAAATGACCAACTTTTTTTGTTTCACTTTCAGCTTTCGACTTCCCTGCTTTACTTTCCGTTCCTTTTGACTTTCCCGTTTTAATTTCCGTTCCTTTTAATTCCTCCGTTTCACTTCCTGTTCTTTTTTCATTGTGTTGCTTTTTCGACAGTGCGCATAATTCCTGGTTTTATGGAAGAAAAGTAATGTTGTATTAGATACAAACTGAT
This sequence comes from Loa loa, assembly GCF_000183805.2. Taxonomy (NCBI): domain Eukaryota; kingdom Metazoa; phylum Nematoda; class Chromadorea; order Rhabditida; family Onchocercidae; genus Loa; species Loa loa. The sequence goes on along the minus strand of NW_018108432.1, from coordinate 30,493 downwards.
TTCAATTCAATCTAAGAATATGAACAGGATGATTAATTTTTCTCACAAGGATTTCTTAGAAGATTGAGCTTCAATTAAACATACAGGAAAGTTAAAGTCCTCATTACTAACTTCATATAGACTTTTTCCTTTTTCTTCAGGTTTTTCAAAGTTTAATTTCAAAAAGATTTCAAACTGATGAAGTCAGGGGATCTAAGACTTATTAACCATAGGAGAATTTCACAATGGAATGAAAGTTCATAAGGTTTAAATAGTTCGGACTTAGGTTTTTCTAAGAATTCTGATTAACAAGAACGATACACTGTCGTTCACCACAACAAACGATAAGTTCATTTACAAGGCCTAAGCTTAATTTTTTGTTGGTCCTCGGTACTTGACACTTGCACTGCTAAGTTCTCCACAGAATTTGTTGATCTCTCAGTCAATCGTAAATCCATTTAACTGCAGTAAATGGAATCGAATAGTTCTTGTGATACGAACGCTACATCAACTTTTCCGCTTTTTTCATAGCTATTCAACTCTATTCCAATTTTTCTTTTTAATAAAGTTAGATTAACATGAACTTGAGATGAAATTCACATTACTTTATTGTAAAGTTTGATTATTTTAACCATTTCTTGCATATTTGCCAAATTGTTTTTGGCTGCACTCTTGAAACTATTTAATTGTAATCCTTCCGCCCAATTTTTCATATGTAAACTTTGCAGCATTTGTTGTTCCTTAACTGTTAGCTTGAAGCTTATCGTTATTGAATAATAGCTAAAATTTTAAAAAAGCCGAAACTTTTTTCAGCACTGAATAGTTCAGCAAAAGAGTGTAATGATTTAATATTGTCGGTGAAATTTAAAAAGTAAGAGCTATGTGCGAAATAAGATATATCATAATCGAAAGAGCTTTTTGAGTTAAATTGTTTTTTTTTTTTAAAACAAATCCGTAAAACTTTAAAAAAAAATTGAACTTTGGTTTTAAGCTGATAAAAAAAAAAGAATCGCTAACGAAAAACCTTTTGCCGAGTCCATGGAGTTGGTCAATGATGGAATGTTTCACCATATGTCCTAAGTTAGAAGTGGTTTGTCGTGATTCTTGGGTAGGTGCAAGTGTCCTTTGGGTACCTTCCAAAAAACTAAATTCCAAAGCATTTGGTCCAACAGTACGAAATGCATCGATGACTACCTGAAAATAATAGTTGGGATATGGTCAATCTTAACAGTATTTTTCAGTGATTCAGTAATACAAAAAGATGCTTACCTTTCCTTTGACCGATTGTATTGGATCGATAACAAGAGCAACGGCACGATCACTGAGCGCTTCAAAACTTCGTTGTGTGGCAATATCAACACCGGATAACCAACAACCAAATCCGGGATGTGAATGATACCAACCAACAACCATTTCAGTTCGTCCCGTGCGATTAAGCATGTCTAGCATTTTGGTTTGATATACCGGATCGACCGCTTCCACAGATACACCCTAAAATTTACTAATTACTGAAGAAAATTGATGTACAGTGTATAATGATTATTGAAAGGCTCTTTTTTTTGAAGTCATTCGCAATTTTTTTCCTAATTTCTCTTTTTTTTTCTTGATTTAGTTGATAAAACCTTCCATACAGTATAAAAGCAATTGGAAGTGGAAGCAAAGAAAGCTACAACCGTTTCAATAGTAAATTTAGGATGTAGAGAAGTAGGAAATCATTCCTCGTCTTTCTAAAATTCTTAAAATTTTCATACTTTATCCTTGCTGAACTGATTCCTCCCTCCGTTCCTACTGCTCCGGTCTCCACCTTACTTCTCTTCTACAGTTTTTTTTAAAAAAGATTTTACTCCATACTGTTCCGGATTGTGGCATAGCAAATACATCAACAACGTTGATCGTAAAATCATCGACAAATTCGCCTAGCATTAAACCCATTACCTGCCATAATTACAATTAATAGTAATTATCAAGCTAAGTATTGCAGAGTTAATCATATGAATCAATTACTACATTGAAGCCCGTTAAAATTTGAAATGAGGTGAAGTGTTTGATGAAGATTGAAGATATAAACTGGGATCTTTCTATAACCAATCAGTTGTATTATCATTAAAAGGTTTAGCCTTATCATACTTTCTGTTCTTGTCACTTCTCCTTCTGTAGAATCTTAATCAACTGACATTAAGTACCATTCAATAATATATGACTACTACCATTGGTTTATACAATAATCATAGTTTCACTAATTCCATTGTATCTTTAAAACTTCTCATTTGATGAGGATTTTAATTATTTGTCTGATAACAAGTCGAAGGATCTTACGTTATTTCTCTTTTATCATTTATCATTATCCCTAAGTGATGAACTTGATAATTGATAGTACTGATAAAAATTTGTAGAACATCTTAGAGTTACTTAAAATGGCAGTAATGTTACTACCTCCATAGGAACACCAGCCCGACCATGTCGAAGCATTTTAAGAAGAGCAAGTGACGAGACGTACAGGATTTCACCAGTATCTGGATATTTCAACACATCCTGCGGCGCTGTTTTCGGCAACTGCAACACATACGGTTGACATCAATTAATATCACGACAATAATTTATTTTACTTCATTACTTTATAATTACTTTTTACTTCACTCCAAAATTTCCAAACTTATATTATTGAATGAGGGAAAGTTCAACGTGACAAGTCAGAATATGTTTGTAGCTTCTGTTACCATCTAACAATGTAATGTAAAATCACACATAATGTAATGGGAAATGTTTAGGCCAAACTAAAGTAGAGGATGACTTTAACAACAATATACTCTTAACTTGCGATGACTTAAGTATGATATTGCGATGAATTCTGACAATACGATTGTATAATATGAGCTCGATATATTTTTAACGTTAAGTTTATGGCCTAATTACTGGATATAATTCTATAAAGAGTTAAAGCCACACGTGTATGACTGTACTACATCCGTTTCAGTAGAGTTTTGGATCGTTGAAACTGCATGAGATATTGTAACATACACCGTTAAAACCAGTTAAGCGAAGCAACCGTTCCATAACAATTAGATAAATTGATTTGGTTTGCATTTATAATTTGAAAATAATTTATAATTTCTATCACTACAGTTTTCAAATCTCAACTCAAAGCTCAAAAAATTCGAAACCCCAATTACTTTCATTTATGCGCCAAATGTCCTGAACAAAGGAAACAGTTAAAAAATTTCATTTCGTACACATATGCGTGAATAGTGCACGCTGATAGCATGGTTTGAGGAATAGGTTCAGGAATGGTAATTTTTTCTGTAGCTTGTGCTGAGGTTTTTTACCGGATTGTACTCCTGATAAATTGTAACCGGTATAAGCTCGATCATTTCCAGAATGCTTCTCTATTGCAATTCTTCACCGTTTGTTGAAGTTCATATTTTTCTTAGATTATTTCAACGATGTGTTAAATGAATCTTTCATTTTATTTAATTGTGATTATATAGACATATATTATACGTTAATATATTCTACGGTATAAAGCACAACGTATATTAAACATAACTGCATTTTATGCGTTATGTAAGCGATGCCTTCTTTAATAGTTATGGCGCGTAATTATGTCGTTTCTTGATAGTCTCTCCAATGAATCTTCTATAAAATTTCAATTTTAGTCAGAGATTTATTGAATAATTGTGGATGTTTTATTAGTTGTCATATGCGACGGCGGATGGATACAACGCCTGTCACGTTCGAAGCTTTTGCGAAAGCATATGAATGTATCCTGGAATGTGTTGAGGATGAATTTGATAAGCGGAAGAGACGCTTAACAGCTGACGATCTCAAACGTGTTGTTATAATCCATAAAACACTGACCAATCGCGGTTTACATCTTTCTCGAATAGGGTATCTTAAATTTTTCTGGAAAATACGTAATTTTTCTGGGAAATACGTTATTTTTGTTAAGAAAAGTGAAAAACCATAATTCACATTCCTGAATTTTCCAGTTTAAGAAAGTTACATTTCGGCCGATTTTGTGTAAAGATACCTAAAAATGTGACCGTATTGAAAATTCGGTTTTTAGGGACAGCATATTAACCGAAATAGTTGATTCATTGTTATACGAATGGGAAGAATCAGCGCCACCATCGGTGACAGTGCAGCAGCTTGTTTCACTTCTCTCCAAACCTATTATTAAGGTGACTGCATCAGTTAATTTTATGACAATTGAAATTTTATCTAATCAGTAACATTTTGCCTTTGTGAAATGTAAACATGCAATCCGATCTCGAACTTCGTTACATCTGACATACCTTTTTCGAACTGTATTTTTTCATTTCTGACCAATTACCTTGACCAGATATGATTAAATGGTCAGAATTCTTTTGTCGCTGTTACTGTTTACAATTTTAGAGCTTATTCTCCGTATATGATATTACTTCAAACCGCACCTATTTGCCTGAATTACCAGAAATACCGTATGAAGTTGATGACGATGATGGTATTGCTGTTAAAGTAGTTCGATTGGTAAAAGGTAATGAAGCACTTGGTGCTACCATAAAATGTGATACTGATGGACGTGTGTATATTGCCCGTGTTATAGCTGGAGGAGTGGCTGATCGTAGCGGCAATATTCAGGTAAAATTTTTTTTCTTTTATTTAGGAATAGATATTGTTATTTAATTTGATTTAAAAGTCGTTGTTAGCTTAGACGGTGTCATTTTTTATTTTTGTCTTCTCTAGTCATGTTTTTGGTTATCTCACAGATTACACACAACATACTGAATTTACACACAATATATTGAAGGGTTTGAATTGTTTGTACTGTATCTGTCACTGTTAATAATGTACCAGCTGCTCTGTAGTCGACACTCTATTGGTATAGTAAAATGAAAATTGTTTTAATTTCATAATATCAAATACGTTTGAACATCATAGATTATCAAATGGTTCTGTGTTTACATTTTCCATATGAGGGATGGTTTTATTAGCAAAGGAACTATCAGCAAAAAATTATGATTGATGAAATTGTATAAGTTATCGTAATTTATATTGTTTTTTCGGAGAACTTATATTCTCACCGTTTTTAAACTTTTCAGGTTGGAGATCGTGTTTTGGAAGTGAACAATGTTTGTGTTACGGGCATGAGCCCAAATGAAATCGTCAAATTGTTGGGTAACGAAAACAATGAAAACAGTACCGTCACTTTCAAATTAGAACCCGCTGAAATACCTGCAACTACTGCGTGGAATGAATCACGATACGTTCGTGCTTTGGTATGTTCATATTTAAATTCATTTACTTTATTGTAGGAAATGACGACCTTTAAGTATTGTTAACCCTTTTGCTAGGAATGTGTCAGTAATAAATGACTTTAAAAGCATTGTTAACACTTATCGTTAATTCCCGGTTAGGGTTGGAAGATGTAAGACATTTAGTGTATTCCAACATAAGGTTCTAAATGATATACCAAATACTTTGAATACAACTTTTAATTACAGATCGACTATTCTGGTAGTCGAGATTCCTTACATCCATGTCCGGAAGCAGCTCTTTGTTTCACCCGAGGAGAAATATTGGAGCTAGTGGTAACAGGAGATGAACATTGGTGGCAAGCACGTTCACTCGGACATGGCTCATTTGCGACACTACCATTGGCATCTGCTGGTTTGATTCATCATATATTCATCATATATTACAAAGTTTTTTCTTTTTTTCTTTTCGAAACAACTTTCTGTCATTATTTGTGGCATCCTCGAAATTTCTATATACTATTTGTCAAGAAAATTTATACAGTATTTATTAATCTATTAAGCAAAATAAATGAGTGATTTACTGTTTCAGCAAATCAACTGATGAAACGAGTGGGTCTCATTCCGTCGGAAGAATTGCAACAAAAACATAGAACTCTAAGGGAAAATGAAAAGTTTAGGAATGGGAATCGGAAGTCTTCGAAAACTGGCAATGAGGTTTTTTCTTGTTCTCACTAAAAGCTGCAAATATTAATATTTTTTTATTTTTACTAATACGTCGAATAATCTTACCTTATCATAAATTCAACTGACAAAGCCTTCATGTTCTTTTTTCTTTGAACTTACATAATGTTATGTAAACAATCAAGTATTGGGATTTCAATCGACAGATTTATTGCTTTCTCAAAGTTAACATTTTCCGCTGTTTTTACTGCAGATTATTTCTCTTTTATACGTGTGGTTTCCAGCCAAACTTTATTTCAGTTATTTTAGATTCAAATTGACAGCTTATTATACGAATCGGTATCACTGCTTTACCCGAAACAGTCTCTTATTCGGCCTATCGTTTTAATTGGACCTCCGGGTGTTGGACGTAACGAATTGAAAAAGCGACTAATTGCCGTCAACAGTGATCGTTATGCAACAAGTGTACCCCATACCAGTCGTCCTCAACGGTATATTCTTTTTTATTACAGAGAGTTTCGTCGTGAAAGTTTTCTTGACGGTCCATTGACAACATTTAAGAGACACCAAAAAAACTCCGTGAAAGTCGCTTAACTAAACTGAACAGTGTTTCAAACACCAAAAGTGAGTTGGCCTGAACCATTACTTTAATTTGCTTTTGATTCGTTCTTGATCGTCTTTGTTTCATGTTTCCGATTACAGACTCGCTATAGCTATCATTCATTGCAGTGAAAATTTGAGGGAATGATTAGTTAATATTGCTTCACTCATTTTTATTTCGAATTGAGTGAGAAGGACTATGAAGAGAACAGAAATTAGTAACAGACACTACTAATTAAGAAATCCATGAAACGAAACGACCAACAATCAACAATAGGTTGCAGTTCATATGAAAAAGATGGTGTTGATTACCATTTCGCAACACGTGATAGTATGGAACAGTGGATAAGACAAGGACGATTCTTAGAATACGGAGAATATAAAGGAAATTTATATGGTACACTTGCTGATTCGGTTCACGCTGTTATCAAGCAAGGTACAACGTTAATTGAAGAAGAATTCATATTTTTATCAGAAGTGGAAAAGACATCAAAAGAAACGTTATCATTATATTATTGCTTTAGTTCATTTGCAGGTCGCATACCTGTACTGAATACTCATCCTTTGGCATTACGGGTTTTGCGTTCCAAAGTGTTCAAATCCTTCGTTATTTTTGTTAAACCACCACCATTTGATATTTTAAAGGTATTTAACAGCAGGGATTCATTATTTTTGATCAATTTTTATTTGGATTTGCTCATGACGCTTCGCAACATGATTACTGTACAACAAATAGCTAGTCAGTTTTGCCTATAATGCTTAAGCTTTCGTAAAACTATGAGATTTATTTTCATTAACTTACACATCACTTGTCTTAAAAAATGTTATAGGTATTGAATTTACTGCATACCTTTTTCTAGGAAACTCGACGTCAGCATCGTGCACGAAATTTCCAAGCTACAGATCCTAGTCATCGTGGTGGTATTAGTAAATTAACACCGGTAGCAGTTCGTGGATTTACAGATTCGGAATTTGAACAAATGATCTCAGCTGGTGAACAGCTTTTCCAAATCTACGGACATATATTTGATCATGTGCTGACAAATGCTAATTTTGAAGCTTCGTTTGAACAATTACGAAACGTAGTGAATAGATTAGAGCATGAGCCAGCATGGGTACCCTCCGATTGGGTCGATCAATGAAATGATAAATTGCAGTGATATGTTGCTACATCTTGCCAATTTGTAACGTACGGAGTTCTTTTTTCTTTTCATTATTGTTTATGGAATTTAGTTTTTAAATTTGAGATTCTTTCCAAAAATTTCGGGCTTTTGTGGTCTGCAATTTGGTCGCATACTAACGCCATAACGATGGCATAACTTCGGTTCTCAATTGCAAGTTTTGTCTTTCTGGAAGTTTTGGATGCCTTATATTATGGAGGCAGTGTATTTTAACCAGCAGGTCAGCCACGTTTTTCTTTCTGATATGCTGTGGTATGTTTTTATAACTATGACAGTGAATAATGTACTCATCAGATTAAGTACCATTAATAATATACTGTAGGTCAAAGCGAGGCAAGTGTTAGGGTTTTACAATTAATCCTTAGGATTTTCCGGTATTAAAGAATTAAATCAATTCACTACCGGTTTTATTATTGCTTTTTATAGCTGCTTCTTATCCTTTCATTTTTTTTTTTCTTGGTTCCAATTTTATGTTTTGTGAATGTCTGCCTGTTCGCATATGTCAAGTGTTCTGTTGTTTTGACGTTCATTCCATTTTCATTCCATTTTGTACTTGTCTTAAAGAAGACTGTTATCAAAAAATTTCATTTTAAAATAATTTTAGCCTTACCCTATTTTATTGTCATAAAAAGATTTGCAATCAATTCAAAACAATTAATTTTATGAGTGGAAGAGCGAAGAAAAATTCGAATAGAAGGATATAATATACAAAGCGTGTTCCGATTTATCCATACTTTAAAAAACTATTTTCGCAAAGAAGTTAACGTCTAACAACATCTTTGCTGTGACCATGGTAATTTTTGGCTGCAACTTATGTCTTTTGCTTGCTGATGACTGCCGAACGTCACATATTATTGTAGATCGTCGAGAAAAAGTGTGACCAAGTAAAAATGCCTAATGTGCGTTAAAAGGTTTTGAATGGGAAAAAGAAGATCCTCTTTGTTGCTTTAATTTGTATTGTATTGTCTTTTAGACTTAATTTGATTGATTATTACTTTTTTCTTTCTTTCAGGAAATAATATTTCATGTGTAATTTGGTGCTGTTTTTGTTGTTGCAGCAGGTTATTTTTCTTGCCATTAAAATTTGAAATGATAATGTCGACTTATTTTTCGCATTTGGGAAAAGTGAGCTAAAGTTAGCATTAAAAGAGGATTGTAATTCGTATCTAATACCTGTTTTTGGAACTCATTTCAAATTAGGGATGAAAATATTTCGACCCACTCGAAATCTTTTCGTTTCTATGTGAATGAATTATCATGAGTATGTTGTGGGTGAAAGATAGGTATTTGTCTCATTAAGTTTTAAAAATTTCCAGTTTGATTTAATGGTTCAGTTATTGAGTATCCAAAGCAGTGGTCTTCAAAAACACTCATATATTTATAGTACGTTTTGTTAGTGGCACTGCTACTTACCAGATATTGTCGAGCACCATCTGAGCGACGTTTAACAGTATCGATTCTCTCTACTTCGTAATCTTAAATCATTGGTTGGTATATGAACTTGTAATGTGAGACAGTTTTTTAAGGTCTAGAATATCAAATTTCCTTTGATTCTCTAGCTGAATAATCAATGATTTGTTTAAAAGGAAAAGTTGCATTATTTACATTAATTAGCATTCCAATGCCTGCGTAATGACACCCGTCACTTTATTTCAAGCAATTTGAATATATCCCGGTGTCCTCATCCATTGTCTCTTTTCTCATTGATGTCACCCAAATCAACTCTATGGGATAATATCAACTTCGACCTTATAGGGAAGTGTTGCACGGTACAGAAATCTTGCGAGTACATTTTATGAACATAAGAATACATATCGATGAATACAGTACTATAATTTAATTTACAAACGAAATCCACTATCAAAGCTTACAAAGTATGAAAGATCATTTGTCGCCGATTTTCTTCAACCGTGACAAAAACTGAGGGTTCTTCCTGCATCTTTAGTTGGCAGTGCCTCAAACTTGGGTAATTAAATCTTTAGTCCTATGAGTTGGCTAATACAAACGAATTCAACAATTCAATAACGAATTCAATAATTATAATATCAATATGAACGAAAAGGGGACCAAAGACCAAATGACATCCGTTATTGTCTTTCCAACCGACCTGTTGGAACACGTCTTTCGAAAATGATTTGGCTCTCAGCACCTTTTTCTTGCTCGAATAGGGCAGATCCTGGGATAATTCTGAGGTCAATTTGAGATCACAGGAATTATTATTATAGAATATAAAACATTGGATGTACAATATTAGTTTACATTGCACAGTGTATCTATACATACAATAACTAATACCAACAGTATCAAAGCAATTATTGATTCACTGCTTCTTTTCGCGATTTCAGCGACATCATTGAATATTGCTTCATTCTTCCCTAACTGATAACATTGGAAGCCTAGAGATTGGAGTTACCATCGTTGTTATCGGTGCTATGGTCGTGCCATTTTAAGAAATAGCAATCGAGCAAGGATACGTTTAAAAGCTGTTCGAAAATCATTAGAAAATACGGTATAGATAATCGGATTAAGTGCTGAATTCAAATAACCTATAATTTGAATTAAATATAAATTTTAGTAGACATATATTTTATCGTTTAACAAGTTAATACTTATAATTAATAAGATCAAAATTTCTATTATCCCTAATACTAACCTAACCAATTAGTAATTGATTCCACCAATATTGGTATTTCGCAACGACATATCGGTCGATAAAGAGAAATGAGAAAAAATGGTGTCCAACATGCTACAAATGTTCCAGTAATAATAGCAAGTGTACGCCATGCTTTATGTTCACGTTTCATTTCAGCATTCTCTTTAATGCATCCTTTTCGTTTCCTTATTGAAACATTCATTTTTTTCTTTCCATTTTTACCATTCACTACAAATTTTATCATATGATACTTTTTTTTATTTCAATTTAATTTAAATTTATATAAAATTTTAATTTTATGAGAAATTAAAATGGAAAAATGATTAATAATGGATTAAATAATAGGTTAATTATAAAAATGTTTATTTCTTTTCTATATCAATTCCATTTTTTCAATCCATTTTATTTATCAGATAAAATTTAACAAATTTTCTCTTGATAACTTGATTGCATAATTTGACATATTCTACAATCGTCCTCATCGTTAAAAAATATTTAACCTAAAAGATACAGTAGTAAATGAATGAATGAACTTAGTTGTAAATTGCATTGATCCAAAGGAGTTTCAACTGTATCACATGGCAATTCTTCTTCAATTGTTGATTTAGTACTGATTGGAATCTTTTCATTTTCATTAATCGTACTTGAATTTGACTATAATATATTATAATATTAAATGTTATGATAAATTATTGTTTCCAATTCTCTTGTTTATTTAATTTATGCAAAACATGTAAAATTTATTCATTTCTTAAATCATACTACCTTTTCAGTAACTATCGATCGATCACTATCATTACTTATATTAATTATTAATTGTATCATTTTTTGTTTTAACTATCATGCAACATGCAACATTTTCTGCATGCAACATTTTCTGCAGTTTTAACATGCAACATTTTCTGCAATGGGATTTTTATCCAAAAATTTAAATTTTCCCATAATTTAAATTGAAATCAAGAAAAATTTTTTGAAACTTTAAACTTATTATGCTTACCTTCAAATGCTTTCCACATTGTTTTTGGTACTTTGCATTCTGATGTGAATAATTGGTAGTTTTACGACGTTCACGTTCACGTTTAAAACGACTTTTTGCAGTACGCATAATTTTATAATAGATGGATATAATAGCACATAATGGAATGTAAAAAGCAGTTGCCGTGCTAAATATCTGTAATTAATTTATGATTTACTTAATATTTCCAAATGCTCAATAAGGTTAATGGTCAATTGGTAAGATCAATGGTCAACAATGTTTCCAAACGGTCAATGGTCAATAGATGTTGTCATTCTATGTTGAGATTCCTCAATTCTTTCACATTTATCAAAATCTGATTGAACTTAAATGGATTAAAATACAAGCATTTCCTTCAGCAATAAATAAAAGTTTCATTTGCTTCTACTGTTTTAAATACCTTTATATCATAAGTTCTTCCGATCTAACATCATATGGCATTTGGGAGATGCATCCTTCTAAATGATTGAAAAATTTTTATTACTTTAGGAAATGCCAAACAAAGGATGAAATTTATAGATTTAAAAAAGAAAAAAAACTACTTTGTATTCATAAACTGTATAATTTACATTGATCAGCAATTACAAAAATTATCCCTTCTCGATTACTGTAATTGTGAATTGTTTGATGTCACAATTAATATCTACAATTTGGTCATTAAATGTTCTGTAATCGCTTTTCGTAAATTAAGAATCAAGTTAATCCCTCATATGCATATGTTATGATAAATGAGACGAAAACATGATTACATCATGACATTTATCAATCAAATAAAATATGGAACTGAAATTCTGAGAATACTTTTTGCATTTATCAATGATGTTAATCTTATCATTTGAAATGATCGATGAGTTTTTAATCTTTTTATTTTTACTAAAGCTATCTTTCTTTGCTTACAAATTAGCTTCTTTAACTTTTCTTCCATCAAAAAAAAAAAAAAAAAGGCAATATTGGTTGAAAAATAGCTATTGAAGAAAAAAAAAACACACATCGTTAGTTTCCATTCAAAATCTTTTCTTATCTATTCTGTCATCTCATTCATGCATCATTTGTATTTATCCTTTCCAACTGTATGTATAATTGGGAAAAAAAGAAAAAAATCAAAAACTTTTTATCATATATGGTATATTTAGTTGTTTAGATGGAAACAAAGTTTGATAAAATTTTGAACTTTGACTTTTCAATTATCTTTCTCATGATAACAAAGTGATTATCCATTATTGATGATAATAAATAAGTTAATGGTTGATAGTTATGGGTTTAATTAGATATTTAAGTGATTATTATTGCATTGATTTAATTAAATGAAACGAATTATCATTTATCAAGAGAGAGAGAGAGAGAGAAACAAGAAAAAATTTACAAATATAATAGGATAGAATGAATATGTTCATTAATGCTTGATGCTAAATTGTATTTCTATTTGAATTAATTAAACCTAATTTGCATATATGAAACGAGTAGGAAGCTTTTAGCGAAATGAAGCCTAATAACTTACCTGATAACTTATTTGTTGACTAATGAGGCACACACGTTGTTCCATAACCCGTCGATAAAAATCACTATCTTTCCAACCAAACATTGGAGCCAATGAAATGAGTAATGATACGAGCCAAATAATACCTAACATGCCAAATATTCGATTTGGTGTACGATTTTGCACATATGACACATCGGTGACACTCCAATAACGATCCAATGCTTGAAAAATGATTAATTTTGATATTTAGAAAAGATAATTTTACAAAAAAAAAAGACATTAAATTTTTACCGATTGCAACTAAATGAAGGATTGAGCTTGTACAGACTAATACATCAATGCTAATCCAAAAATCACATAATACTACACCAAATGTCCATGCACTCATTATTGTTGACCAAGCACCTAATGGTGTCACTATTACACCTACCTGAAAAGTAAAAATATATTAAAGCTTATTTTAAAAGAAATATTTTGAAATGATCATTTGACTAATTCTCATATGCAAATTTCACCATAATTCTAAGAATTAAAACATCAAATATGAGCCGTCTTTAAAAGAGAGGACAACATAATGATTGTTCTAAAATTAGCATTTTGAGTAACATCTATTAAAGGATCAAAGATTAATTAAAAAATTTTTGTTTGATGATAATTATAAATTTTTCTTTTTCTATACAATGATTTCATTTTTTTTCTCCAAAAAGCTAAATTTTTAATGTGAAATGTTGTAAATTTTTTTTTTTTTTTAAAAATTTTAAACTAACTAATAAATCAGCAACAGCAAGCGAAAATATAAGATAGTATTGAGGTCGAGTTTTGAGATCACGTTCGATAAGAATTGCAACAATAACAAATAAATTACCAATAATACATGCCATAATAAGTACAACTAAAAGTGCTCCAATTGTTGCCATCTGTAAATTTATACTAATTTAATAATTTAATTTCATTCAGTTCAGGTTTTTTTTTTTTTTCAATAAGATTGTTACATTGAAAATTATTATTTTGTCAAGTTAATTTATTTTTAAATTTGTTAAATTTTGTATTCCATCGTTTTTTTTCCATTCATTTTATCAATTTTTTAATTTTGATCAAAGATCAAATATATAAGAAATACTTTTAATTGATGAATACAAAACGAATTGATTGTTGTTTCGTTTCAAAAATTACATTAATTATTACTCCAAACTTTCCTTTATAAAGCATATTATTATTCTTTTGCATGAAAAATTTATAAAAAGGGAAAAATATCGAAATATATATATATATATATATAAACAAAATAATTTTTTCATACTGCTGTTTTTAAAAAAAAAAAAAAAAAAATTAGAACTGGAAGGAAGGTAAACAAAAAAAATTATTTACAAATTTTGCAGTATTCAATAACTAAGACAATTGTAAGTAAATATGCAAATTTATTGATATTTTGTTTAAATGAACAAAGATTGAAAATCTTTTTTTCTTTTTTTAATAACTGCAAAACAATGGAAGTATTTAAATACAATTATATTATGGAAGAAAACAAAGATGGAAATTACTATGTTGAGTATTTTACTTTCTGATTTTTAATTAGACTAATTAATCTTAATTAATTTTACGTTTAACATTTGTCAGATATCATTGTGCCTAGTCCTCATTTTTTTAATTTTTTTTTAAA
>NW_018108432.1:12640-15900 GCF_000183805.2 Loa loa | reverse complement strand
GTTTGTTNTTCTTCTTTCTTTTTTTTTTTTTTTTGACCAACTGTTATGGAAAAATTAACAAACTGGTTAACTATTGGCTGATTTTCACTAATTTACTATGATGACAATTTTAGCTAACATCATCTTATTGATTGTCACATCATATACCTTCCTCCTCTATCAATTATGCATCTAAATTTAGCCCTTTTTTTTGTTTTTTCTTTTTTTTGATAGACATATTTTGAAAATATCTATTCCCGTTTTTCATACCTCGTATAATTCTGAAAAATTTTTCTGAGAAATCTCGGGTATTACATAATATACTGTGACATTAGTCATTTCTTGTTGTACATGAATTAGATATTGCAGTGTATAGTGCTACAAAATTTTCAATCCTATAACTTTTTCAGTAGCATATTAGCTCTTAATTAAAATATTTAACAAATTAAGTAAAGATTAGCTAATTAAACTTTGCTAAATGGACAAAAAGAGGACAGATTATTTAAAGTGGCCCATTTGATATTCATGCGTTAATAGCAATGTTATTTTTGAAAAAACATATCGTTTTGCCAATTTTATTGCTAAAATTTAAGAAAATATGTTTCTAATGGATTTTTCAAAAACATAGAAAGATGTAAATAAGCGAAATAATTGAAATTTGATATCACAAATTACCTTCACTCCATTCCCTGCATCCATTACTTCCGTTAAATTTCTCATTGCTTCATCGAACGCAGAAGTACCAAATGAAATAGCATTTCTTGTTAAATTTGATTCCATCATATAATTGTCGTAATATTGGAATAAAAATACCTTAGCCGTAAAATGTTTAGTTTTAATCGTTCATTTGTCACATTATTCCTTTCATGAAAAATATCTGTCACTACGAAAATGACAAATAAACAACTTCTTGTTTCGTATTTTCCTGTAAGTAATCTTAATTTTTTTTTTTTTTAATTTTAGAGAATTTTAATTTTAGTCATAAATGCAGCATAATGATTCAATCACAGTTTTCTTCAAAATATTTTGAGAGAAGAATATATAATTATGCAGAAAAAGCACTTAATGAATGTTTTAATCAAAAAAAAAAAATTAAAGCCTTCTTCAATCAAAGAGAGAGAGAGAGAGAAAAAAAAGAGGAATTCTAAAATGATAAATCGTTTCTTTGATTTATTCTATTTCGTTGTGAAATTTAAAATTAAGAAAAATTTCGGGAAAAATACGCTAAAATTCTGCGCAATATCGACTAAATGTACAATTATTTGTAATTGATATAAGCAATTCAAAGTTAAATGATAGCTTTTTCATTTTGTAAAATTTTGTTAAACTTTGATAAAATTAAGGAAAGGATATAAAAGATGAGTAAAGAAATATTCAAAATGTTTGATATTGATTTTGTAAAATATTATCTCAACAGGGATGGAATTAAAATGATAGGAATAAAAGGATGATAAAGATAGATGATAAGTAAAATTTGCAAATTTCAAGTATATCACTTTACCTGATTGAGGTTTAGCAAATTAGATTATTAATAATCTAATTAGTAAAAATTTGGCAATTAGCATCATTAAAGGATGCTAATTTATGATCATTTGCAATTAATTTAAATCATTTAAAGTTAAAATGATTAGTTTTTTGATTATGTAAAATTTTGCTAAACGTTAATAAAATTAGGAAAAGGGTATCAAAGATGAGTAAGGAAATATTTTAGATAAATGTAAGATGAAGGGAAAAGTAGAAGAAAATGCTTAAGTTAATTAAATCGATAAGTTTGGAAAAAAAATTTTTTTCTTTTTGTTGACGTTGCCTAGATATTATGAATATTTAATTTGATTTGCAATAGGAATTGGTTATTTTACCTTTTTTCATCGTTTATCACTACTTCTAACTTAAGCATAATTTACTATTCAATTAGCAGAATTTGCTTCGGTGGACATCTGCTTCTATCGGGTGACAATTTGTGATGAATAATTGAAACTAATGTGTAAAGCGAGAAAAGTATAAAGTTGTTGTGAAGTTTTGAGTGGGATAGAATAATTCGTTTTTACATCAATTGAATTCTGATTTTCAATTTTTGTCATTTCTATTCGATCACAAAATAGCAAGTCTAATTTCAAATATGAATAATTCAACTGGAAAAGAACTTTGCACAAATAAATTAGCAAAGAATTTTTAACATTAATAAGTTGGAAAACAAATGGCAAAAACATTTTGTGATGTTTATTTTGATAATTTAATTTTAATTTTACGACAGAGTATTTCAATATTTTAAAAATTCCATCGAATCATTCCGATGATTGACAAAAAAAAAAAGTCATCTTTTTGATGACATTTCTCGGTTTTATTAAATGGTCAAATAAATGACATATTTATGTGGTTTAGAAAGGAATACAAATCTTTTCCCTTTTTTATGATTTTAAAAATAAAATTCTTCCTTTTTCTTCTTCTTATTCTTTTATTTCCAATCTTTCTTTTTTTCCTTTCGTCATTTTTATCTTAAAGTTATCAAAGCTAAATAACGAAGAATTATGAGATGAATTGAAGAAGAGAATGAAATGTTTACAAAAAAAGGAATCAATATAAGGCTTTATGCGGGAATTATGCGGAATATTTGATGACAAAGTTTTTGTTGAAATGAAAAGATGTGACGATCTTTGTTCACATCAAATTGTTTATTTGATGATAAAGTTTTTGTTGAAATGAAAAGATGTGGCAATCTTTGTTCACATAAAGTGAAACTTATCATTGTCCAATTTTGAAATATGAAAAGATAGAGAGAATTAATGCTAAGTTAGCTTGGTCAATAAGAAGGCTATCCAATTATTTATTAAATTGCTTCTTTTGATTGGAACAACTATGTAAATAGGCTTTTTTAAAAGAACTTAGGGACAAAGACCAATTTAATTTAATTTAATTTATCTAGTACATAGGTTGTCGTTCAAATATATTCCCATCAATTTACAAATGTGACAAGAAATATATATATATATATATATATATACATGCATATATGCAAGTAATTAAAATTTGATATCGTTTAATAAAATAATAAATGAAATGAGAAGACATAAAGTTATGTATTATATCTATTTTGATTTTAATTAAGAATAAATTTTGAAATGAAATCTAAGCACTTATAATTTATATTAGCTAGCTGTTGTTTTGCATTTAGCTGTGACACTTCCTGTTGCTGAACTTCTTTCTTTTTCTGTTGATTTCACTTGATCTTTGTCCTGATTTAAAGCAGTAAAGCCTGAGATTTGCCAAATTGCTAGTTTGTT
>NW_018108432.1:4213-12158 GCF_000183805.2 Loa loa | reverse complement strand
CGTTTCATTTAGCAATTAAACCATATGACAGTAGTTTAAGAAATAGAATGGATTCATCCTTTTGGTCCTAGGATATGGATGCTATCGGGCTGCTATTAACATTAAGAAAATAGCCTAGTTACTTCTACTAAATATGATACCAATACACTGACTTAAGGTTCTTCTACCAGAAAAAAAAAATATCTAAAATGAGAGATGAAATAAAAGTTGATGGTTTAAATAGGCGATTTATTATATGAGGAAATATGCATGTTTGCATACAGAGATATGAAATTTGACTTTATGCAAAATAAAGGAATAAAGATAATAATGCCTAAGGATAGTTGGGAACATCAACCAAACATTATTATGTATTTCGCCTGAATCTTGGCCTTTTTTGGCCTTGGCTCTACGATAATAAGAAGATCATATGGAAAGCTCATGAGATTTCACTACACGATAGAGAAGATGCAATTTTAATTTCTCACAATGATCACAAAAATTGTTTACTTTTCTTTTTTTTTTGTCCTTTAAATGAAACAACGAATTATTTGTGAATAATTTGCAAATAGTATGAATTTAATGTAAAATTTTCTAACTTCTTGCTATTTATTCTTATAGCATATCATCAATTTCTTTTTTTTTTTTTTTAAGTCAATTATTACTTGTAATTAATTATTTGTCATATATTACTAATAAACATTCATCATTAATAAGGTAATAAGGTTGTTTTATTGATCTTTGCAAACTTTGTAAGGTTTATTCAAAACTTAATTTTAATTTATACAATCAAATCAATTCTTGAGAAGTGAAAATATTATTGTTAACTTTAAACATTTAAACTATTGGGATTTATTAATTTATCCATTTTTTATTTTTATAAATATCTTCTTAATTTTTGCATTTTTTTTTTCACAATTAATAGAAGGGAGAAACAAATGAAAAAAAAAAAGGTGATAAGTAAATCTTGATTAACCTAGAACGAGAAAGTAGGTGATAATACAGTGATAATAATGAATGATATTATCAATGAGAAAATATTCATAAATATGTAAACCAAATATGCAAAAATCAAAGATTCCTCCTATAGAAATTGATACCACAATAAAACAAAAAAAAAAAAGAAAAAAAAATTAAAATCGTGTTTATTCAGAGGCAAAGATGATTGCAATCTTAAAAATTAGTAAGTATGATTGGATGCTGCAGCAGTAACCTTTTACAAATTCAGTACATCTTTATCTTTCTGAATATTTGCTCTTTGCAATCCTTAAAAGGAGTTCAAATTAAAAATGAACTTTCTTTTTTCAAATCGTAAAATCAAAATTTCAAAATTTCAAAATCCTTTCATGTTTTGAAAAAAAATATTGAAATTTCACATTAGTTCTTTTTTTTTTTTTTTTAAAAGAGATAAGTCTTTCTAGTCTTATATTTCTTAGATAATCCATGCGTTTTTTTTTTTAGCCGATTAATGGATGTAATACAAAGTACCGTAATGTAATACCTTTTAAAGTTTCTAATAATTACCTAACTTACCTAATTATGTGATTCAATTTATCTGATCATACATTTACTGATTATGAATGTTGACAAATGTTTAAATCATGATAGCATGATTTAAATTAATATCAATGAAATATATTTCAAGCATTCGATGATGAAAATTGATCTTGGAATGAAATAACTTTGTTTAAATACAGATGAATAATTATTAGCATGAAATTAGATTTAAGAAACGAGAAAAAAATTTCAAGTTTTAAAAGCTTAATTTCAATAGAGTAAAACGTTCATACGCATATATAATTTATAGCATTATGGTAGAAAAAAAAAAATTGAATAATGAATTTAAAAAATAAATGAATGGAAGCTTTTGTCCTATATGATTATAAATTAATTGATGTGACAAATGCTCTCTTAGAATTAGCAGATTTTATCATTTCATCTATTTAAGCTAAATTAATATTTTAAATTTACTGAAGAAATAAGTGTGAAAAATAAACTTGTTATTGTTAATACCCATAGTTTTACTGTAAAACTAATTAAATTTCAATATGGTTAAATTCTTAGGTTTTTGTTAGTTTCAGATAAAAATAGCTGCTTATTAAATATAACGGATAAATGCAGCCTAAGCAATTTTATCATCCATTTAAAATAAATTTGTTTTGAAATTTCATTCAAAATTTTTCAAATAATTTGAACGGAAGATGTAATTGAAATTGTAGCCTAATTTCTTAAAAAAAGATGTGGTTAACAACGAGATTTATTTGCATTGTAAAATTAAATTACTTCAATCAAAAGTAAAATAAAAACAAAAAAAAAAAGAAAAAAAAAGAAAGAGAAAGTTGTATCAGTGAATAAAATCAATTTAAGCATTTACACAAATTGTATTTTCCATTTTGTTGATTGAAATTTAATTTTTTTTTCTTTTACAAATGAAAATATGAACTTGTTTCTCGGGAAATTTTCGCCTTTACTGCCATAATATTATCAAGAATTCTCTTGCTTCCTCAATAATTTTTTCATTTGTCATGAAATTAATTCAATTTCTTCCATTTGCATACATTTATTAGAATTTACAAATGCATTAGGATTAGGAATATTCCTGATATGCAAATAATTTTTCATTAAAACGGAATTACAGCTCAGATCCAAAATCGGATATTTCATCTTGCATGAAAGTTTGGAAGATAGGCGCAAAATCGAAAAGTTGTTTAAATTTAATTTGATAATATTTATGATAGAGAATATTTATTTGCTACAGTAAATGATAATCTAAATAATTTTTATATTTTTTAACAACAAATAATCTTTTCCTCTACTACCATTAAAAAATAATTATTAATAAAAAAATAACAAATTGATTTCATTAATTTTAATTAAAAAAAACTCAAGTACTCTAAGCATTTAAAGAGGCACTTTGATGATACTTAAAAAAATACAGTCGTAATTTATTGATTTATTTTCCCTTGATTTTAAATAATATTTAATGAAAACTTTTCAAATCGATATTTAAAAAAAAAAAAAAGAAAACAGAATGAATGGTTATAAATTAACCCATCTTTAACTGTTGACAAATGAAGAATGGTAATGCTTGGAAAAAAAGTGATTTTAACAATAAATATCACAGTTGTTACTGTTTATCATATAATTTTTGGATATCAAATTAAAAAGAGGATGAAAATCATTGAATTAAACCAATCATTTTGATGCATGCATGCATGCATGCAATACGCTTATGCAAGATTTCGCTTTTACTCAGGTAAATTCCAGCAAATGAATTTATTTTCTAGAGATGAAATAAAAACAATTAATTAATTCTTTTTGGATTTATGATATTTTGCTAAGATTTAAAAATATCATTGAAAAGAAG
Source organism: Loa loa (assembly GCF_000183805.2). NCBI lineage: Eukaryota > Metazoa > Nematoda > Chromadorea > Rhabditida > Onchocercidae > Loa > Loa loa. The sequence continues at coordinate 8,812 of NW_018108432.1, read as the reverse complement.
TGACACATTTAGCAATCGTTTATGTAAACATAAAAAGAAGCATTTGTAAAGTTATAAAATTATTAATTAATGAAGTATGCAAAATATATTTTAATCATGAATTTTATACTACAATTGTTAGTTACATATCGTTGTAATAATCATTAATTTTTATTTTAAAGAGAAATTATTGAAGTTTTATGTTGCTATAATTGTTAGCAATACATTGAAGAAGTGGAACGAACTACAATTCTATTCTCTTTGACATATTTTCATCTGTCAATATGCCAAAGAGTCTTCTTGCTAATGCTTATTGGGACAATTGGCCTATTGTGATTTGTCACCTTGGCTACAAGTACCGCTTCTATGCTACTATATGGAATAGATATTGTAAACACTAAAGGCATTTCTGGAAAATTGAATATGTAAGAATTGAGGGATAGTGAAAATGATGAATAACAAATGTGAGGACATTATTATGACATGTTGCATTGACATAAAACGCCCATTTATGTCAGAATATGCTCCTCAATTGATATAATATTTGCTTGTTTTGTTTTGAAAATTTTGATTATTTGTTCAATCAGTATATTTCCAAAATTTACCATTTTGAATTTTTAAACAAAAAAAAAGAAAAAAAAGTAAACAGCTGACGATGACAAATGACTCTTACTCTTGCATACTTTCAATGAGCAAACAATTAAAGTGTACAATTTAAGAAAAGTCAAATTGTTACGATGAAGAGAAATTTTATTTTTTAAAAAGATGAAAGAAAAACAAAGCATAATGGTCAACTTTTCTTTCTAACTAAATTGAAAAAAAAAAAATTTAAAAATCATTGCAATCTATTTGAACTGAAAGGCGATAATTGACAATATGAGATCGAAAAAAAGGAACTACAAATCTCGTGATTTATTCAAACGCGTGACATATTGCTTGAGTGTGATGAAAATAAATGAGATATGAAGAGGAGTGGAGGAGTTGTGAAATAATTTTTTAAAATGTTAAACTGAATAAATTATGATGAAGGAATTTGTTCCGGAAATTTTCGGAAGCACCTATTCTATCTCTCATTCTTCCGGTAAATTTTTGATTGTTAGAAATCTGATTTCATTTTTTAGCAGAAATAAAAAACAAAACTTTTATAAATTCAATTGCTATTTGAATGCTAATGATGTCAACAAAATAACATATCGTAAAGCTAAAAAAAAAAAAATGTTATTTATAAGCGCATTTGGTAGCTTAAAAATTGTGTCATTTTATGCATACTAATTAATATATTAATCAAAATATATCACTTATCAATTGAAATATTTGATGATTAATGTATGATATATTTTGATTTTAATGATAACTGAACTATTATCAAACAGTTAACAAGAAAATATTATGCAATTATTATTGAATCTGATAGAATCATTCACATTTAAAACTGATCATTTATTAATTGTTTACCATTTATCAACTTACCAATTTTTTAAATTTCATAATAACATAAAACAATTACTGACACTTAAAGGAATTGCTAATTATGTTTAAGTAATTATGTAAACAATTAAATGAATTCAAAGCTAAGCTAATAGGCTTAGTTCTAATTAATAGTTATTCAATACTGGTAAATAGTCTTACATTATACCACAAGCAATTTTACACTTCTAATTTTAAAATTTTTATCTAAATTTTTTCTTTAATTCTTTTTAATTCTCTTTTTTGTCATATTCAAAAGAGTGCTATATCGAGAAAACTATGCTTAAAATTGTGTAATTAGTCGAGAAGCGAATATGGTGGACAAAAGTTGACCGAAAAAGACAGAGCATTTATTAAGCTTCATCTTTCTTAGTGGTCAAAAAATCTTTACTCTGACCAACATCATGGACAAATGAAAAATTCAACTAATATAATTGTAATTAGATGTGAGATAAACATCAATATTTCAAACATTGTAGATGAATGGCTTCTAATCACAAATGCAATTATTATGAATATTGATAACTTCAAAAAAAAAAAATTAGAAATTAAAATTGAAAAATTGGAAAATGAAGGAACTATCAAAATTAAATTTATCCTATCTCACTTACAAATAAATTTCTCATCATATCTTAATTTAGATTGAATTAATGATAAAAATTTCATGATTATGTATTAATAGCATATTTTTTTGCTTAACAAATAGAGTAAATGAGATGAAGAAGTTTCATAATAAAGAATTATCAGTGAATTAACTTTATGTGTTAATTTAAATTTTATGAAATTCTTAATGATTATATTATGCTAATATTATTTCTTTCATTTAATAGTTTAATTATTCAAGTTTGAAGCAAAAATAACAAAAAACTTGCAATTCTATGTAACATTGTGTGAGATATTTTTAAGAATACAAAAAAAAAAAATTTCATTTTAATAATTTAATCATAAAAAAAGATTTGAAAAAATATTCAAACAAATGTTAGCTATTGAAAATAGAACAATTAGCATGGAAAATTTCTGAAATTAGCATAAACCTGAGTAAAAATTCAAAACACCGAATTAATCAAGCTTAAATCATCCTCTACAGCTACGCTTTTCAATCATAGCATTTGTTTCAAATTCACCTGTCAATTAATGCAAAGAAATCAAAATCAACTTTTTCATAAATTCTTTTTTTTTAAATCAAAATTCTTTTTGCTACTGTAATACCTTTATCTGAAGCATTGAGCTGTTAAATTAAAGTAAAGTATTAAGTCAACCATATCTGTTACTCATCCATAATTAAAGTAACATTTCTCCTTGATAAATACAAACATTATCGCTATCATTTCAAGTTGAAACCTTTTACAGCTAATGCATCTTTTTTTTTTTTGATATGCGACAGAGGATGACACTGAAAATGAGTAATGGGGCAGAGGATAACATTGGAAATGAATAATTCGGTTAACTCTTTTTTTTCCGAATGGAAGGACGGTAATTTTTTAATTAAATGAACTATTTTAAATTATAAATTTCACATTATTGGATGAAATTTGTTCGATAAAGATGTATGAAAAGCGAAGTAAAAGTAATTTCCCAAATGAATTTTATTAGAAATGGTTGGCTTCTACTAGCAAGAATGGAATAATCGAAATCAATAAATAAATTTATTTTTGCACTTACATAATTAATCTTCATTTCTTCCAATGGATAATGTTGTTGTTGTTGTTGTTTGCTGAGTGTTGACACATAGTTATTGCTAATATGCAAATTTTCTCTTTTTTCTATTATTTAAATTTTCCCCTTTTTTTTGTATTTCCCATTTAGAAAGTAGAAAACTTCGTTGTTAACCAATTTTTTGAATGTAGAAAATGATAGCTCTGATGAAACTGATAGCTGATAGTTGGAACTGATAGCTAAATATAGAAAATGATGGCTCTAATAAAAGTTGATAAAGATAGATCAAAGTTAAAATACTTGTGAGTGATATGATTATCAAGTAGGAAAAAGAGTGAAGAAGATTTATGATCAAAAGCTAATCTAATAAACTGCTTGTTTACTTTGTATTCTTAATTTTAAAGTTAACATACAGTAAATGCTGTTTCTCTTTTAGTTTGATATTAACTTTGTGTGTTTTATTAAAATCATAAAATTACGATAAATTTACCAGATGAAAATTAATTTAAAAGTCTACAAAAAGTATTATTGCATTAGTGATATGATTATCAGTGTATCATTATGTAAGTGATATGAAACTTTGCCGAATAATTCAGGCAAAACTTAAAAGCTTTTTACGAGAGTCCATTTCCAATAAGCTTTTGCTTTCATTTTGATTTATGAAAAATTTTCGAACGTATGATTGTTTTGGAATTTGATGCATTCTTTTTTTGATTTATTGATCCTTTTTTCTAGGCATTGCTCAAAGAGTTACTTCAAGTTTTGTTAAAGAATAACTTAGACTAAGTTGTAAAAAAATTTCTGAAATTGATGCAACTATAAATTTTTCAAAGTTAAATTTTGTGAGGATGAAAGTGAAAACATACACATTTGATTTCCAATACTTCTTTTGGCAAAAAAAAATATTCAAATTCAAAACATTTAAAAGTCATCGATAAGCACAAAGAGTTTCGATGCAATAAATATGCTAAGAGTAAATTTAAGGCAAATTTTACAAACTGTACAAAATGATATTTCAAGTAAATTTATTTCATGAAATTGAATGGATGTCACATAAAAAGGTTTGATTGAAAGTAAAAGTGGCATTAAATATTTGAAGAAATGAATGTACTGAAAAGAATTGAACAAACTTCAAATTCAATATTTTCGATTGGATTTTAAAAATCTCATCAAATTTTTGAAAAATAAAGCATAGAGTTTTGTATATGAAAAAAAGAAGAGAAAAAAAACAACATATATACTTTATGATAATTTCAAATCAAAATTTAGATTTAAAAAAATTTGAAAATTGATTGGATGAATGAGAATGACATGAGAAATATGCGATGAAAAATATGAATTAAAAGTTAATATCTATCCTTTGGATTAAATATTTTAATCGAATGCTTATCATTTATAGCTTCATTGTTGCTTTTTAATGGATTTGATTAAATGAAATATATAAATTAGAATTGTCTTCCTATTACAAGCTCTAAAACATAAGCTTATCTTTCAAAG
>NW_018108432.1:0-3370 GCF_000183805.2 Loa loa | reverse complement strand
AAAAAAAAATTAGAAAATATGTGAAGGAAAAGGAATAAAAAATGATAACGAAGTATAAAATGAAAACAAACGAATTGCATTAATTACTCGTTGAGAATTTTCTAATCGTCATTTGTCCCATTAGCGCAAATATGATGGCAAAAGTGAAAAGAGAATGATTGAAGTGATGAGAGGATAAAAGAAAAAAAGAGTAATTTTTTGGAAAACATTTTAAGATTCATCGATTTAAACTATCGCCTATTAGTAATTTAGCTAAGATTTTTGAATTCTCCTCAAGAAGAGTTAATACCCCCATTTAGTTTCGCCTTGTTACAAATGATATCTGACCAAGTTATTTTTAAAAGTAACTTTAGAGATAAAGCTTGGGAAAGAAATTAATTAATTCAAGAAATTATTTACTGGAAGTGGATTATTTCGAATAGAATGGATTTTTAGGCATAAACCAATTTATTTCATTCCTTACATTAGCTAATATAAAAATCATCGGTTCAAATTTGATCGATAATTGCATCTTTCAGTTAAATACTTTTATTAAATTATTGAAAGTCGGATTTACATCCGTCCGTTTCTTCTAATTTATGCTAAAACTGGATGATGAATCCGGAAGTAAAATTCCTGAATAATGATGAATCATTAATAATTCAGACAATCTCTGGTTAACATATAACAACAGCTTCTCTTTCATTTTAATCGATAACTTCCTGAAACAGGATAACTCCTCCGTAGAAAAATCAATAGTCCTCAAATGACTACCCTAATTGTATTGTGTGGTTTTTTTTTTTTGGGTAATGAGGAGTGAAATGAGGCTCAAAAAATATATATATATTGGATAAATGCATAAAATATGGCTAATCTAATTTAGATTTTCACCATTGTGACAATTTAAATTAGATGATTCCTTGCACTTCATTATTTGTCCCCTTCGACATCTTTGACAAACAATACTAAATTTGAATAATTTGACTGATATATGCTATATTATTACAATCATTACTCAATATTTTATCGATTACATTCGTGAGAATTTTAATTTTGCATGAAAACAATTAATAAAATTTCTCTTTGATTTGAAATTTGTTTAAAAATAAATGAAAATCGGGCTTCTATTTTTCCGGAAAAAAAAGCGGTTTAAGAATTGGAAACTGTTTTAAAATTAAGTAAATTTTCGATATCGAATTTTTGATATACAATTTTTTTTTTTTGTAAATTTTTGATATATATTAAAGTGTAGTTTGAAATTATTTGCAAGAATTATTAGTGTAAAAAGGAGTAAACGATCATTTTCAATAATTTTATCAACTCTTTCGATTAATAATTAAATTTTTTGTAAATGAATATTTGAATAAATTATCACATCCAAGTAAAGGCTTATCATCCATTAATCAATGGAAATAGTTTTGGAAAATCAATTTCATTTCTTTTAATTTTCTGGAAATGTTTTCTGAATTGGAATTAGTAAATTCGATCATTTATTGTTCCATAAAATTTTCAATTCAAAATTAAATTTAATAAATGGTACTGTCACATTATTTCATTTTATAAATGACATGAATTCCAATAAAAAGAAAGCTAATAAAAGAAAAAAAACAAACAGATGTCATGCATAAATGGGCTAAAAAAAAAGATGATAGAAAGATTTTATTATTGTTATATCAGACTTCGTCATTTTTCTTATGGATAAGATGTCTGATATTTGTAAGGTTTCTAAAGAAGATAAGCATCATCACTGATGTATTATCACTGAACTTTGACATTCTTAAAGTAATTCTATCGACTACTGTATCACATTTCTTCGTTAACGTAGTAATTCGGCAGGGCTATTGGCATATTCTTTGAAGTGATATTACAAAGGAATGCATCTTAGCAAACTTTTGCGTAAGAATTCACAGTTGTAAATAATCAAATGGATGGAAGTTTGTAAGCTGATAAGTAGCCTAATTGAAGAAGGGAACAGAATTGGCTGCTAATAATGAAAACGACAAAGAAAATACCCTTGTGGTAATTATCGAAAACTTCAACAAATGATATGGAGACTTTTTCTGATGTTGTCACCTGTTTACAGTTGTAATCTGAAATGGCATTTTAAGTGTAAATTTTAAATATTATAAAAGAGCCTAGCCTCAAGGCTGGACATATTTTTCCGTTTCAAGTTTTTTAAAGCTATTATACTTCCAATAATTCTAATATCATTTTTCCCTATATAACGTGTCGGATATATTGGATACGTCTATGTCGGATACGATTTGCACGTGAATAGATTGAAGGAGATATACGATGTCATACACTAACCCATTTCGATGCTTTTTTTTTGAAGAAAGAGATATCAGATCGGGCCGTCTATTTAAAATATTATTAGTAATCAGAAAAGACTGAGATCAAAGTTCGTAGTGAATACTTTTCTTCCGTGATTTTTGGGAAACAAATTTTAGAAATTAAAGTAGAAACTAAACTAATTAATTAAGCTATCATTAACTAACAATTCGTTAAAAGTAATAAAATTTGGAAAATCCTCTGTTATTTTTGATCAAAAAGAAAGAATTTGTAGCAAAAAGAATTTATTGCAAATAGAAAAGGGAAAAAAAGAAAAATGAAAATGATTAAATGAAATGTTAAAATAAAAGGATAGATGAAGTAAAAGGAAGTGCTTCACATTTAGTATTCAAAATAATTCTGAAGTAAGTAATACAATTAATAATAAAATGCCGCTAATAAAATGATTGAATTTCTGTATGTATTTAAAAAATAAGGGAAGGATTTAGTAACTTTTAAAAATGAAATGGTTTGTCATCTAATGACAGAACAGAGAAGAAAGCGCAATAGTTGATCTAAGGAAAAGTGAAGTGATAAAAGTGTGTCATCTAATGATAGAACAGAGAAGAAAGCGCAATAGTCTAAGGGAAATTCAATGAGCGCAATTTTACAAACGTTGAATTCATGCTAAACTTTCGATCATTCTTTCTTCTTACGCAAACTTTCCTGCAATAATGTTGAACGTATGACATACGTCATTTCCTAAGGAAATAATGGAAAAGAGCGAAGAATAGAAGGAAGAATAGGCAAAAGAATAATTTCGAAACTTTAACAAATATCTTTCAACGTAAATCATGTTCGGATTTACTTGCGAAAAGATATGAAGAAGTAGAGTGATTATTATTATTATTATTTATTATTATTATTATTATTATTATTATTATTATTATTATTATTATTATTATTATTATTATTATTATTATTATTATTATTATTATTATTATTATTATTATTATTATTATTATTATTATTATTATTATTATTATTATTATTATTATTATTATTATTATTATTATTATTATTATTATTATTATTATTATTATTATTATTATTATTATTA
>NW_018108431.1:94262-96029 GCF_000183805.2 Loa loa | reverse complement strand
TTTATTTGTTGTTGTTGTCGTCGTTGTTTTTATGGTTGTTTTACTGTTATTGTTGTTTACATCTGAAATCATTTATTCCAAATTTTAAATCGTTATATTATATCATCCATTATCGGCGACATTTCTGCTGTTAATAATATTTATATATTTAAACATACTTCTCTTTTTCATTTCTCTATTATTTTAATCAAATTTTACAGTTATTCTTTCTCTTATTAAATAATTATTAACAATTGTCTCTTACAGTTATGAGATAAATTCTTAAAATTTCATTTTAACTTCTGCAAAAACTATTGATATGATAAGCATTTGATAACATTAGTCACTTTATAATCCAATCTTATCATTATTACTTATCGTTTCTTACTATACCCAATCGTTTATAGTATTTAGTATCAATTTATAATTGGATATGTTTGATATTTTTTTTGAATGTTTACTTTGTAAGTTTTTTTATATATAAATTTAATTTCATTTGCTGTCTTTCTTCTGTTTTTGTTTCTTTTACTTTTATCTTTTGAATATTTATTTTTTAAACAACAATTTTCCAAAAATCTTTCGCACATTTTAGCGTATCAAAAATGGGCATTCTTTGATAGCTAAAATGATAAATTAAGTTCCTCTTCTTTTGGACGCAAATGAATATTAGTAATTGAAATGCTTAGGTACAAGTATATATCAGTAATTAATTGTCGTTCAGTTTTCAAGCTTATGATTTCCAAATTTACTAATAGCAGTTAACTTGCAATACTAATAGCATGCAAAGTCGTGCAAAAAGAAATATTTGTTAGTTATGCATTTTGAATATTCGAATCTATGGATTTCACTTTTTTTGCTATTAGCAATTGTAATCATTTTAATTCTTGAAGCTATTGTCTCATTCCCTTTCTTTCCTTTTTTTCGATTCTCAAAATAAATTTAAATTCTTGAATTTAAAAGGGGCATCACTAAGGAGTATCAAATGAATTATGTTTTTTTTTGAAATTCGAAAAAAAAAATCACATTTTGAAATTATTATAGCATTTTGAAATCAATATTTTTTAAATTCTTTTCTTCTTTTTTGCGAAGTATTAAACATTACTTTTGCAAAACATTTTAACACAAAGTATTACAGATGGAGAATTAAATTTGCATTTTAGCAATTTTGCCAATGCTTCAATAAAAATGCTATGAATTACTTTCAATCTATGATCTATTTAATTGTCTACCAAGCAAAATCTTTTTAAAAACATCTAAAAAAGTCTTGAAGTCTAGAAAAAGCCTAAAAGCCTTTTCGAAATATTATTTATTTGTTGATAGCATCTATATTGAATTAACTTGTAAACATCTTGTAAAAGGATTTCATGAATTTGTAGTTTATTTTGAAAAGAAAAAGTAGGATGGAATCACTCAGGCAGATATATTTAGAAAGAATGGTAGAGAGAAGGAAAAGGAAGGCATTGAAGGTTATTTGTGAAAAAGACGATGTTTATTGCTTTTTAATTTAATTCCTTCCAGTACAACAATCTGACTGGATGCCACATTTTACTTTTCTACATTTGCCAAAAAGTATCTGCAAAGCAAAATAATGAAAGTATTGAGCCAGAAGAAAGATGACGAAATTTGAGCCAATTATTGTTTCATCAATTTGTAAAGACATCTCTATGCATTAGCTACCAGGTAGAAGTTAGGCTTATTTTTTCAAACCAAACTTGTAAATTTATTTTGCCAGAAATTTCTCCTATGGTTTAACTTTTGAATTTAATTTAATTAACGATTATTATTATT